>NW_027040233.1:5690-17778 GCF_034236695.1 Oncorhynchus nerka | reverse complement strand
TCATACACATGTTGTTGAATACTACCATCATACACATGTTGAATACTACCATCATACACATGTTGTTGAATACTACCATCATACACATGTTGAATACTACCATCATACACATGTTGAATACTACCATCATTCTTGCTGCTATAACAGCCTCCTCTCTTCTGGGAAGGCTTTCCACTAGATGTTGGAACATTGCTGCTATAACAGCCTCCACTCTTCTGGGAAGGCTTTCCACTAGATGTTGGAACATTGCTGCTATAACAGCCTCCACTCTTCTGGGAAGGCTTTCCACTAGATGTTGGAACATTGCTGCTATAACAGCCTCCACTCTTCTGGGAAGGCTTTCCACTAGATGTTGGAACATTGCTGCTATAACAGCCTCCACTCTTCTGGGAAGGCTTTCCACTAGATGTTGGAACATTGCTGCTATAACAGCCTCCACTCTTCTGGGAAGGCTTTCCACTAGATGTTGGAACATTGCTGCTATAACAGCCTCCACTCTTCTGGGAAGGCTTTCCACTAGATGTTGGAACATTGCTGCTATAACAGCCTCCACTCTTCTGGGAAGGCTTTCCACTAGATGTTGGCACATTACTGCTATAACAGCCTCCACTCTTCTGGGAAGGCTTTCCACTAGATGTTGGAACATTGCTGCGGGGACTTGCTTCCATTCAGCCACGAGCATTAGTGAGGTCGGTCACTGATGTTGGGGGTGATTAGGCCTTGCTTCCATTCAGCCATGAGCATTAGTGAGGTCGGTCACTGATGTTGGGGGTGATTAGGCCTTGCTTCCATTCAGCCATGAGCATTAGTGAGGTCGGGTCACTGATGTTGGGGTGATTAGGCCTTGCTTCCATTCAGCCATGAGCATTAGTGAGGTCGGTCACTGATGTTTGGGGTGATTAGGCTTGCAGTCGGTGTTCCAATTCATCCCGAAGGTGTTAGATGTGGTTGAGGCCAGGCTTCTTGCAGGCCAGTCAAGTTCTTCCACGCAGATCGACAAAACCGTTTTTGTATGGACTCGCCGCGCACGCTGAAACAGGAAAGGGCCTTCCCCAAACTGTCGCCACAAAGTTGACAGCACAGAATAGTCTAGAACGTCAGCCATGGTGCAGCTAAAGATTTTCACTGGAACTAAGGGTCCGAACCATGAAAACAGCCCACTATTACCTCCACTAAACTTTACAGGAACTAGGGGGCCCGAACCATGAAAACAGCCCCAGACCATTATTCCCCTCCTCCACCAAACTTTATACACTGAAACTAGGGGCCCAACCATGAAAAACAGCCCCAGACCATTATTACTCCTCCACCAAACTTACACTGGAACTAGGGGCCCCGAACCATCAAAAACAGCCCCAGACCATTATTACCCTCCACCAAACTTACAGTTGGCACTATGTAGTCGGGCAGGAAGCGTTTCTCTGAATATGCCAAACCCCAGATTTCGCCCATCGGACTGTCGATGTTGAAGCCGTGATTCATCACCCAGAGAACGCGTTTCACTGCTCCAGAGTCCAATGGCAGTGAGCTTTACACCTCTCCAGTCGACGCTGGTTTACACCACCCAGTCGACGCTTTTGGTTTACACCACCCAGTCGACGCTGGTTTACACCACCCAGCCGACGCTGGGTTTACACCACCCCAGTCGACGCTGGTTTACACCACCCAGCCGACGCTGGTTTACACCACTCCAGCCGACGCTGGTTTACACCACCCAGTCGACGCTGGTTTACACCACTCCAGCCTGGGTCTACACCACTCCAGCCTGGTCTACACCACTCCAGCCTGGTTTACACCACTCCAGCCTGGTCTACACCACTCCAGCTTGGTTTACACCACTCCAGCCTGGTTTACACCACTCCAGTCTGGTTTACACCACTCCAGCTCGGTTTACACCACTCTAGCTCGGTTTACACCACTCCAGCTCGGTTGACACCACTCCAGCTTGGTTTACACCACTCCAGTCGACGCTTGGTTTACACCACTCCAGCCGACACGCTGGTTTACACCACCCAGCCCACGCCTGGTATACCCACTCCCAGCTTGGCTGACACCACTCCAGCTTGGTTTACACCACCCCACGCTGGTTTACACCACTCCAGCTACACCACGCTTGGTTTTACACCACTCCAGCCCACGCCTGGTTTACACCACTCCAGCTTGGCTTTACACCACTCCAGCTTGGTTTACACCACTCCAGTTTGGTTTACACCACCCAGCCTGGTTTACACCATTCTCCAGCCTGGCTTACACCACTCCAGCCTGGTTTACACCACTCCAGCCTGGTTTACACCACCCAGCTTGGTTTACACCACTCCAGTCGACGCCTGGTTTACACCACTCCAGTTGAAAATCACAGCTCTGACAGTGCGCATGGTGATCTTAGGCTTGCTGTGCTGGATTGCTCGGCCATGGAAACCAAGCTTCATGAAGCTCCGACTAACAGTTATTGTGCTGATGTTCATTCTGTGAGCTTGTGGGGCTACCGCTTGGCGGCTGAGCCGTTGTTGCTCCCTGACGTTTCCACTTCACAATAACAGCACTTACAGTTGACCGGGGCAGCTCTAGAAGGGCAGACATTTGACGAACTGACTTGTTGGAAAGGTGGCATCCTAGACGGTGCCACGTTGAAAATCACAGCTCTTCAGCGAAAGGCCGTCTACTGCCAATGTTTGTCTATGGAGATTGATCTCATGGCTGTGTGCTGGATTGGATCCACTTATAGAACGGCCGTGATTGGGAGTCTCATAGGGCCGTGCACAGCGTCCTGGTTTGGCCAGGGTAGGCCGTCATTGGGAGTCTCATAGGGCCGTCCACAGCGTCCCTGGTTTGGCCAGGGTAGGCCGTCATAGGGCCATGGGTGGTCCACAGCGTCCTGGTTTGGCCAGGGTAGGCCGTCATTTGGGAGTCTCATAGGGCGGTCCACAGCGTCTGGTTTGGCCAGGGGCCGTCATTGGGAGTCTCATAGGGCCGTCCACAGCTTCCTGGTTTGGCCAGGGTAGGCCGTCATTGGGAGTCTCATAGGGCCGTCCACAGCGCCCTGGTTTGGCCAGGGTAGGCCGTCATTGGGAGTCTCATAGGGTGGTCCACAGCGTCCTGGTTTGGCCAGGTAGGCCGTGATTGGGAGTCTCATAGGTGGTCCACAGCGTCCTGGTTTGGCCAGGGTAGGCCGTCATTGGGAGTCTCATAGGGTGGTCCACAGCGTCCTGGTTTGGCCAGGGTAGGCCGTCATTGGGAGTCCCATAGGGTGGTGCACAACGTCCTGGTTTGGCCAGGGTAGGCCGTCATTGGGAGTCTCATAGGGTCGTCCACAGCGTCCTGGTTTGGCCAGGGTAGGCCGTCATTGGGAGTCTCATAGGGCGGTGGACAGCGGCGTCCTGGTTTGGCCAGGTAGGCCGTCATTGGGAGTCTCATAGGCGGTGGACAGCGTCCTGGTTTGGCCAGGTAGGCCGTCATTGGGAGTCTCATAGGGCCGTCCAGCACAGCGTGGACCTGGTTTGGCCAGGGTAGCCGTCATTGGGAGTCTCATTGGGCGGTGGACAGCGTCCTGGTTTGGCCAGGGTAGGCCGTCATTGGGTGTCTCATAGGGCGGACAACGCTCCTGGTTTGGCCAGGGTAGTCTCATAGGGCGGTGGACAGGTAGCCAGGCAGCATGGCTGGGGCCAGGGTAGGTCGTGGGAGTCTAGGGCGGTGGACAGCGGCGTGCCTGGTTTGGCCAGGGTAGGCCGTCATTGGGAGTCCCATAGGGCGGTGGACAGCGGCGTCCTGGTTTGGCCAGGGTAGGCCGTCATTGGGAGTCCCATAGGGCGGTGGACAGCGGCGTCCTGGTTTGGCCAGGGTAGGCCGTCATTGGGAGTCTCATAGGGCCGTCCACAGCGTCCTGGTTTGGCCAGGTAGGCGTCATTGGGAGTCCCATAGGGTGGTGCACAGCGTCCTGGTTTGGCCAGGGTAGGCCGTGATTGGGAGTCTCATAGGGCGGTGGACAGCGGCGTCTGGTTTGGCCAGGGTAGGCCATTGTTAAAGGTTAAATGTAAAATATATAAAATAATGTGATGGAGAAACGGACCTTAAAGTAGATGTTGGGTTTGGAGCGGTTGAGTCTGATGCCGACGGACTCCAACTCCTTCTCCAGGAGTTTCCTGAGGAGACAGAACACACTAACTAACTAACCTGGGGAGACAGACAGAACACACTAACTAACTAACCTGGGGAGACAGACAGAACACACTAACTAACTAACCAACCTGGGGAGACAGACAGAACACACTAACTAACTAACCTGGGGAGACAGACAGAACACACTAACTAACTAACCTGGGGAGACAGACAGAGCACACTAACTTAACTAACCTGGGGAGACAGACAGAACACACTAACTAACTAACCTGGGGAGACAGACAGAACACACCTGGGGAGACAGACAGAACAACTAACTAACCAACCTGTAAGAGAGACAGACAGAACACACTAACTAACTAACCTGGGGAGACAGACAGAACACACTAACTAACTAACTAACCTGGGGAGACAGACAGAACACACTAACTAACTAACCAACCTGTAGAGACAGACAGAACACACTAACTAACCAACCTGGGGAGACAGACAGAACACACTAACTAACTAACCTGGGGAGACAGACAGAACACACTAACTAACTAACCAACCTGTAGAGACAGACAGAACACACTAACTAACTAACCAACCAACCTGTAGAGACAGACAGAACACACTAACTAACTAACCAACCTGGGGAGACAGACAGAACACACTAACTAACTAACCAACCTGTAGAGACAGACAGAACACACTAACTAACTAACCTGGGGAGACAGACAGAACACACTAACTAACTAACCTGGGGAGACAGACAGAACACACTAACTAACTAACCTGGGGAGACAGACAAAACACAGTAACTGTCTCCCCAGGTTGGTTGGTTAGTTAGTTAGTTAGTGTGTTCTGTCTGTTTCCCCAGGTTAACTAGCTAGCTGGGACAGACGGAACACACTAACTAACTAACCAGCTGAGACAGACAGAACACACTAACTAACTAGCTGCTAGTACTAAGAACAGAACACACTAACTAGCTGCTAGTACTAAGAACAGAACACACTAACTAACTAGCTGCTAGTACTAAGAACAGAACACACTATCAACTAGCTGCTAGTACTAAGAACAGAACACACTAACTAACTAGCTGCTAGTACTAAGAACAGAACACACTAACTAACTAGCTGCTAGTACTAAGAACAGAACACACTAACTAACTAGCTGCTAGTACTAAGAACAGAACACACTAACTAACTAGCTGCTAGTACTAAGAACAGAACACACTAACTAACCAGCTGGGACAGACAGAACAGTACAGGGAAACACACACTAGATGGTTTAGCAGTAACTAACTAGCTGCTAGTACTAAGAACAGAACACACTAACTAACCAGCTGGGACAGACTGAACACACTAACTAACTAGCTGGGACAGACAGAACACACTAACTAACTAGCTGCTAGTACTAAGAACAGAACACACTAACTAACCAGCTGGGACAGACAGAACACTAACTAACTAGCTGGGACAGACAGAACACACTAACTAACTAGCTGCTAGTACTAAGAACAGAACACACTAACTAACCAGCTGCTAGTACTAAGAACAGAACACACTAACTAACTAGCTGCTAGTACTAAGAACAGAACACACTAACTAACTAGCTGCTAGTACTAAGAACAGAACACACTAACTAACTAGCTGCTAGTACTAAGAACAGAACACACTAACTAACCAGCTGCTAGTACTAAGAACAGAACACACTAACTAACTAGCTGCTAGTACTAAGAACAGAACACACTAACTAACCAGCTGCTAGTACTAAGAACAGAACACACTAACTAGCTGCTAGTACTAAGAACAGAACACACTAACTAACTAGCTGCTAGTACTAAGAACAGAACACACTAACTAACTAGCTGCTAGTACTAAGAACAGAACACACTAACTAACTAGCTGCTAGAACTAAGAACAGAACACACACCTCTGTACGTCTCCCTTGGTGGCGTCCAGCATCATGATGACCACGTCTGCTGTCCTGGCAACAGCAATGACCTGCCGACCTCGACCCTTACCTACGAAACACACACACAGGTCAGAGGTCACCCAATCACAACAAAGAGTTCAAATCATCATCCAATCATAAAAGGCCTCTATATTAATAGCTCAGAGATAACACAGTGCTCTACATTAATAGCCCAGAGATAACACAGTGCTCTATATTAATAGCTCAGAGATAACACAGTGCTCTATAACACAGTGCTCTATATTAATAGCTCAGAGATAACACAGTGCTCTATATTAATAGCTCAGAGATAACACAGTGTTCTATATTAATAGCTCAGAGATAACACAGTGCTCTATATTAATAGCCCAGAGATAACACAGTGCTCTATATTAATAGCTCAGAGATAACACAGTGCTCTATAACACAGTGCTCTATAACACAGTGCTCTATATTAATAGCTCAGAGATAACACAGTGCTCTATATTAATAGCTCAGAGATAACACAGTGTTCTATATTAATAGCTCAGAGATAACACAGTGCTCTATATTAATAGCTCAGAGATAACACAGTGCTCTATATTAATAGCTCAGAGATAACACAGTGCTCTATAACACAGTGCTCTATAACACAGTGCTCTATATTAATAGCTCAGAGATAACACAGTGCTCTATAACACAGTGCTCTATAACACAGTGCTCTATAACACAGTGCTCTACATTAATAGCCCAGAGATAACACAGTGCTCTACATTAATAGCTCAGAGATAACACAGTGCTCTATATTAATAGCCCAGAGATAACACAGTGCTCTATAACACAGTGCTCTATATTAATAGCTCAGAGATAACACAGTGCTCTACATTAATAGCTCAGAGATAACACAGTGCTCTATATTAATAGCTCAGAGATAACACAGTGCTCTATAACACAGTGCTCTACATTAATAGCTCAGAGATAACACAGTGCTCTACATTAATAGCTCAGAGATAACACAGTGCTCTATAACACAGTGCTCTATATTAATAGCTCAGAGATAACACAGTGCTCTATACTAATAGCTCAGAGATAACACAGTGCTCTACATTAATAGCTCAGAGATAACACAGTGCTCTACATTAATAGCTCAGAGATAACACAGCGCTCTATAACACAGTGCTCTATATTAATAGTGCAGAGATAACACAGCGCTCTATAACACAGTGCTCTATATTAATAGCTCAGAGATAACACAGTGCTCTATAACACAGTGCTCTATAACACAGTGCTCTATATTAATAGCTCAGAGATAACACAGTGCTCTATAACACAGTGCTCTATAACACAGTGCTCTATATTAATAGCTCAGAGATAACACAGTGCTCTATAACACAGTGCTCTATAACACAGTGCTCTATATTAATAGCTCAGAGATAACACAGTGCTCTATATTAATAGCTCAGAGATAACACAGCGCTCTATAACACAGTGCTCTATAACACAGCGCTCTATAACACAGTGCTCTATAACACAGTGCTCTACATTAATAGCTCAGAGATAACGCAGTGCTCTACATTAATAGCTCAGAGATAACACAGTGCTCTATATTAATAGCTCAGAGATAACGCAGTGCTCTATAACACAGTGCTCTATATTACTAGCTCAGAGATAACACAGTGCTCTACATTAATAGCTCAGAGATAACGCAGTGCTCTATAACACAGTGCTCTATATTACTAGCTCAGAGATAACACAGTGCTCTACATTAATAGCTCAGAGATAACACAGCGCTCTATAACACAGTGCTCTATATTAATAGTTCAGAGATAACACAGTGCTCTATATTAATAGTTCAGAGATAACACAGTGCTCTATATTAATAGCTCAGAGATAACACAGCACTCTATAACACAGTGCTCTATAACACAATGCTCTATAACACAGTGCTCTATAACACAGTGCTCTATAACACAGTGCTCTATAACACAGTGCTCTATAACACAGTGCTCTACATTAATAGCTCAGAGATAACACGGTGCTCTATAACACAGTGCTCTACATTAATAGCTCAGAGATAACACAGTGCTCTATAACACAGTGCTCTATATTAATAGCTCAGAGATAACACAGTGCTCTACATTAATAGCTCAGAGATAACGCAGTGCTCTACATTAATAGCTCAGAGATAACGCAGTGCTCTACATTAATAGCTCAGAGATAACACAGTGCTCTATAACACAGTGCTCTATATTAATAGCTCAGAGATAACACAGTGCTCTATAACACAGTGCTCTATATTAATAGCTCAGAGATAACAGTGCTCTATAACACAGTGCTCTATATTAATAGCTCAGAGATAACACAGTGCTCTATATTAATAGTTCAGAGATAACACAGTGCTCTATAACACATCGCTCAACATTAATAGCTCAGAGATAACACAGCGCTCTACAACACAGTGCTCTACATTAATAGCTCAGAGATAACACAGTGCTCTACATTAATAGCTCAGAGATAACACAGTGCTCTATATTAATAGCTCAGAGATAACACAGTGCTCTATATTAATAGCTCAGAGATAACACGGTGCTCTATATTAATAGCTCAGAGATAACACAGTGCTCTATATTAATAGCTCAGAGATAACACAGTGCTCTATAACACAGTGCTCTATATTAATAGCTCAGAGATAACACAGTGCTCTATAACACAGTGCTCTATATTAATAGCTCAGAGATAACACAGTGCTCTATAACACAGTGCTCTATATTAATAGCTCAGAGATAACACAGTGCTCTATAACACAGTGCTCTATATTAATAGCTCAGAGATAACACAGTGCTCTATATTAATAGCTCAGAGATAACACAGTGCTCTATATTAATAGCTCAGAGATAACACAGTGCTCTATAACACAGTGCTCTATATTAATAGCTCAGAGATAACACAGTGCTCTATATTAATAGCTCAGAGATAACACAGTGCTCTATATTAATAGCCCAGAGATAACACAGTGCTCTATATTAATAGCAGAACACACTAACTAACTAACCTGGGGAGACAGACAGAACACACTAACTAACTAACCTGGGGAGACAGACAGAACACACTAACTAACTAACCTGGGGAGACAGACAGAGCACACTAACTAACTAACCTGGGGAGACAGACAGAACACACTAACTAACTAACCTGGGGAGACAGACAGAACACACTAACTAACTAACTAACCTGGGGAGACAGACAGAACACACTAACTAACCAACCTGTAGAGACAGACAGAACACACTAACTAACTAACTAACCTGGGGAGACAGACAGACAGAACACACTAACTAACTAACCTGGGGAGACAGACAGAACACACTAACTAACTAACCTGGGGAGACAGACAGAACACACTAACTAACTAACCAACCTGGGGAGACAGACAGAACACACTAACTAACTAACCTGGGGAGACAGACAGAACACACTAACTAACTAACCTGGGGAGACAGACAGAACACACTAACTAACTAACTAACCTGGGGAGACAGACAGAACACACTAACTAACTAACCTGGGGAGACAGACAGAACACACTAACTAACTAACCTGGGGAGACAGACAGAACACACTAACTAACTAACTAACCTGGGGAGCCAGAAAGAACACACTAACTAACTAACCTGGGGAGACAGACAGAACACACTAACTAACTAACTAACCTGGGGAGACAGACAGACAGAACACACTAACTAACTAACCTGGGGAGACAGACAGAACACACTAACTAACTAACCTGGGGAGACAGACAGAACACACTAACTAACTAACCAACCTGGGGAGACAGACAGAACACACTAACTAACTAACCTGGGGAGACAGACAGAACACACTAACTAACTAACCTGGGGAGACAGACAGAACACACTAACTAACTAACTAACCTGGGGAGACAGACAGAACACACTAACTAACTAACCTGGGGAGACAGACAGAACACACTAACTAACTAACCTGGGGAGACAGACAGAACACACTAACTAACTAACTAACCTGGGGAGCCAGAAAGAACACACTAACTAACTAACCTGGGGAGACAGACAGAACACACTAACTAACTAACTAACCTGGGGAGACAGACAGAACACACTAACTAACTAACCTGGGGAGACAGACAGAACACACTAACTAACTAACCTGGGGAGACAGACAGAACACACTAACTAACTAACCAACCTGTAGAGACAGACAGAACACACTAACTAACTAACCAACCAACCTGTAGAGACAGACAGAACACACTAACTAACTAACCAACCTGGGGAGACAGACAGAACACACTAACTAACTAACCAACCTGTAGAGACAGACAGAACACACTAACTAACTAACCTGGGGAGACAGACAGAACACACTAACTAACTAACTAACCTGGGGAGACAGACAGAACACACTAACTAACTAACCAACCTGTAGAGACAGACAGAACACACTAACTAACCAACCTGGGGAGACAGACAGAACACACTAACTAACTAACCTGGGGAGACAGACAGAACACACTAACTAACTAACCAACCTGTAGAGACAGACAGAACACACTAACTAACTAACCAACCAACCTGTAGAGACAGACAGAACACACTAACTAACTAACCAACCTGGGGAGACAGACAGAACACACTAACTAACTAACCAACCTGTAGAGACAGACAGAACACACTAACTAACTAACTAACCTGGGGAGACAGACAGAACACACTAACTAACTAACCTGGGGAGACAGACAGAACACACTAACTAACTAACCTGGGGAGACAGACAGAACACACTAACTAACTAACCTGGGGAGACAGACAAAACACAGTAACTGTCTCCCCAGGTTGGTTGGTTAGTTAGTTAGTTAGTGTGTTCTGTCTGTTTCCCCAGGTTAACTAGCTAGCTGGGACAGACGGAACACACTAACTAACTAACCAGCTGAGACAGACAGAACACACTAACTAACTAGCTGCTAGTACTAAGAACAGAACACACTAACTAGCTGCTAGTACTAAGAACAGAACACACTAACTAACTAGCTGCTAGTACTAAGAACAGAACACACTATCAACTAGCTGCTAGTACTAAGAACAGAACACACTAACTAACTAGCTGCTAGTACTAAGAACAGAACACACTAACTAACTAGCTGCTAGTACTAAGAACAGAACACACTAACTAACTAGCTGCTAGTACTAAGAACACAGCACTCTATAACACAGTGCTCTATAACACAATGCTCTATAACACAGTGCTCTATAACACAGTGCTCTATAACACAGTGCTCTATAACACAGTGCTCTATAACACAGTGCTCTATAACACAGTGCTCTACATTAATAGCTCAGAGATAACACGGTGCTCTATAACACAGTGCTCTACATTAATAGCTCAGAGATAACACAGTGCTCTATAACACAGTGCTCTATAACACAGTGCTCTATATTAATAGCTCAGAGATAACACAGTGCTCTACATTAATAGCTCAGAGATAACGCAGTGCTCTACATTAATAGCTCAGAGATAACGCAGTGCTCTACATTAATAGCTCAGAGATAACACAGTGCTCTATAACACAGTGCTCTATATTAATAGCTCAGAGATAACACAGTGCTCTATAACACAGTGCTCTATATTAATAGCTCAGAGATAACACAGTGCTCTATAACACAGTGCTCTATATTAATAGCTCAGAGATAACACAGTGCGTGCTCTATATTAATAGCTCAGAGATAACACAGTGCTCTATATTAATAGCTCAGAGATAACACGGTGCTCTATATTAATAGCTCAGCGATAACACAGTGCTCTATATTAATAGCTCAGAGATAACACAGTGCTCTATAACACAGTGCTCTATATTAATAGCTCAGAGATAACACAGTGCTCTATAACACAGTGCTCTATATTAATAGCTCAGAGATAACACAGTGCTCTATAACACAGTGCTCTATATTAATAGCTCAGAGATAACACAGTGCTCTATACATGCTCTATATTAATAGCTCAGATAACACAGTGCTCT
>NW_027040233.1:0-5190 GCF_034236695.1 Oncorhynchus nerka | reverse complement strand
CAGCTGGATGTTGGCTCCATTATACTGCAGGGTATGGGGTGTGGTATATGGGGTGTGGAATGGTATATGGTATGGGGTGTGGTATATGGGGTGTGGTATATGGTGTGTGGTATAGTGTGTGGTATAGTGTATGGTATGGGGTGTGTGGTATGGTATGGGGTGTGTGGAATGGTATATGGTATTGGGTGGTGTGGTATGGTATGGGGTGTGTGGTATGGGGTGTGTGGTATGGTATTGGGTGTGTGGAATGGTATATGGTATTGGGTGTGTGGAATGGTATATGGTATTGGGTGTGTGGTATGGTATATGGTATTGGGTGTGTGGTATGGTATTGGGTGTGTGGTATGGTATTGGGTGTGTGGTATGGTATTGGGTGTGTGGTATGATGTGTGGTATGGTGTGGTATGGGGTGTTTGGTATATGGTATGGTGTATGTGGTATAGTGTGTGGTATATGGTATTGGGTGTGTGGTATGGTATGGGGTGTGGTATGGTATGGTGTATGAGGTATGGTATGGGGTGTGTGGAATGGTATATGGTATTGGGTGTGTGGTATGATGTGTGATATGGTGTGGTATATGGGGTGTGGTATATGGTGTGTGGTATATGGGGTGTATGGTATAGTGTGTGGTAAAGGGTTTGGGGTATGGTGTATGAGGTGTGGTATATGGCATGGTGTATGAGGTGTGGTATGGTGTATGAGGTGTGGTATATGGTATGGTGTATGAGGTGTGGTATGGGGTATGGTGTATGAGGTGTGGTATGGGTGTATGAGGTGTGGTATGGGGTATGGTGTATGAGGTGTGGTATGGTGTATGAGGTGTGGTATGGTGTATGAGGTGTGGTATATGGTATGGTGTATGAGGTGTGGTATATGGTATGGTGTATGAGGTGTGGTATGGGGTATGGTGTATGAGGTGTGGTATGGGGTATGAGGTGTGGTATGGTGTATGAGGTGTGGTATGGGGTATGGTGTATGAGGTGGGGTATGGTGTATGAGGTGTGGTATGGGGTATGAGGTGTGGTATGGTGTATGAGGTGTGGTATGGGGTATGGTGTATGAGGTGTGGTATGGGGTATGAGGTGTGGTATGGGGTATGGTGTATGAGGTGTGGTATGGTGTATGAGGTGTGGTATGGGGTATGGTGTATGAGGTGGGGTATGGTGTATGAGGTGTGGTATGGGGTATGGTGTATGAGGTGTGGTATGGTGTATGAGGTGTGGTATGGGGTATGGTGTATGAGGTGTGGTATGGGGTATGGTGTATGAGGTGTGGTATGGTGTATGAGGTGTGGAATGGGGTATGGTGTATGAGGTGTGGTATGTTGTATGAGGTGTGGTATGGTGTATGAGGTGTGGTATGGTGTATGAGGTGTGGTATGGGGTATGGTGTATGAGGTGGGGTATGGTGTATGAGGTGTGGTATGGGGTATGGTGTATGAGGTGTGGTATGGTGTATGAGGTGTGGAATGGGGTATGGTGTATGAGGTGTGGTATGGTGTATGAGGTGTGGTATGGTGTATGAGGTGTGGTATGGGGTATGAGGTGTGGTATGGGGTATGAGGTGTGGTATGGTGTATGAGGTGTGGTATGGGGTATGGTGTATGAGGTGGGGTATGGTGTATGAGGTGTGGTATGGTGTATGAGGTGTGGTATGGGGTATGAGGTGTGGAATGGGGTATGGTGTATGAGGTGTGGTATGGTGTATGAGGTGTGGTATGGGGTATGGTGTATGAGGTGTGGTATGGGGTATGGTGTATGAGGTGTGGTATGGTGTATGAGGTGTGGAATGGGGTATGGTGTATGATGTGTGGTATGGTGTATGATGTGTGGTATGGTGTATGAGGTGTGGTATGGGGTATGGTGTATGAGGTGTGGTATGGTGTATGAGGTGTGGAATGGTTTATGGTGTATGAGGTGTGGTATGGTGTATGAGGTGTGGTATGGGGTATGGTGTATGAGGTGTGGTATGGTGTATGAGGTGTGGTATGGTGTATGAGGTGTGGTATGGGGTATGGTGTATGAGGTGTGGTATGGTGTATGAGGTGTGGTATGGGGTATGGTGTATGAGGTGTGGTATGGTGTATGAGGTGTGGTATGGTGTATGAGGTGTGGTATGGGGTATGGTGTATGAGGTGTGGTATGGGGTATGGTGTATGAGGTGTGGTATGGTGTATGAGGTGTGGTATGGTGTATGAGGTGTGGTATGGGGTATGGTGTATGAGGTGTGGTATGGTGAATGAGGTGTGGTATGGGGTATGGTGTATGAGGTGTGGTATGGTGTGTGGTATGGTGTATGGGGTGTGGTATGGTATATGGTGTGTGGTATGGTGTATGAGGTGTGGTATGGTGTATGGTGTGTGTGGTATGGTGTGTGTGGTATGGTGTATGGGGTGTGGTATGGTGTATGGGGTGTGTAGTATGGTATATGGTGTGTGTGGTGTGTGTGGTATGGTATGTGTGGTATGGTGTGTGTGGTGTGGTGTGTGTGGTATGGTATATGGTGTGTGTGGTGTGTGGTATGGTGTGTGTGGTGTGGTGTGGTGTATGAGGTGAGGTGTGGTATAGTGTGTGTGGTATATGAGGTGTGGTTTGGGGTGGATGTACCTCTATAACTCCAGGAATACAAGGTCAGGGTGGTGAACTCATAGGAGTATGGTGTGGCTGTGGTATGGTGTGTGGTATAGTGTATGAGGTGTGGTTTAAGGGTGTGTGTTATATGGTGTGTGTGGTGTGGTATATAGAGGTGTGGTATGGTGTATGAGTGTGGTGTGGTGTATGAGGTGTGGTGTGGTGTCATGAGGTGTGGTGTGGTATATGAGGTGTGGTTTGGGGTGGATGTACCTCTATAACTCCAGGGATACAGGTCAGGGTGGTGAACTCATAGGAAGTATGGTGTGTGTGGTGTGGTGTATGAGGTGTGGTGTGGTGTATGAGGTGTGGTGTGGTGTATGGGGTGTGGTGTGGTGTATGAGGTGTGGTGTGGTGTATGAGGTGTGGTGTGGTGTATGGGGTGTGGTGTGGTGTATGAGGTGTGGTGTGGTGTATGAGGTGTGGTGTGGTGTATGAGGTGTGGTGTGGTATATGAGGTGTGGTTTGGGGTGGATGTACCTCTATAACTCCAGGGATACAGGTCAGGGTGGTGAACTCATAGGAAGCTGCTTCACTGGCTGTTGCTGTCATCAGACTGAGGAAGGTGGACTAGAGGACAGAGACAGAGACATGGGTTAACACACAGGACTAGAGGACAGAGACAGAGACATGAGTTAACACACAGGACTAGAGGACAGAGACAGAGACATGGGTTAACACACAGGACTAGAGGACAGAGACATGGGTTAACACACAGGACTAGAGGACAGAGACATGGGTTAACACACAGGACTAGAGGACAGAGACATGAGTTACAGACACAGGACTAGAGGACAGAGACATGAGAGGACCAGAGGACAGAGACAGAGACATGAGTTAACACACAGGACTAGAGGACAGAGACAGAGACATGGGTTAACACACAGGACTAGAGGACAGAGACAGAGACATGAGTTAACACACAGGACTAGAGGACAGAGACACTGCCAATACACAGGACTAGAGGACTAGAGGACAGAGATCAGAGTTAACACACAGGACTAGAGGACAGAGACAGAGACATGAGTTAACACACAGGACTAGAGGACAGAGACATGGGTTAACACACAGGACTAGAGGACAGAGACATGGGTTAACACACAGGACTAGAGGACAGAGACATGGGTTAACACACAGGACTAGAGGACAGAGACATGGGTTAACACACAGGACTAGAGGACAGAGACAGAGACATGAGTTAACACACAGGACTAGAGGACAGAGACATGAGTTAACACACAGGACTAGAGGACAGAGACATGGGTTAACACACAGGACTAGAGGACAGAGACAGAGACATGGGTTAACACACAGGACTAGAGGACAGAGACATGAGTTAACACACAGGACTAGAGGACAGAGACAGAGACATGAGTTAACACACAGGACTAGAGGACAGAGACAGAGACATGGGTTAACACACAGGACTAGAGGACAGAGACATGAGTTAACACACAGGACTAGAGGACAGAGACATGGGTTAACACACAGGACTAGAGGACAGAGACATGGGTTAACACACAGGACTAGAGGACAGAGACATGGGTTAACACACAGGACTAGAGGACAGAGACATGGGTTAACACACAGGACTAGAGGACAGAGACATGGGTTAACACACAGGACTAGAGGACAGAGACAGAGACATGAGTTAACACACAGGACTAGAGGACAGAGACATGAGTTAACACACAGGACTAGAGGACAGAGACATGGGTTAACACACAGGACTAGAGGACAGAGACATGGGTTAACACACAGGACTAGAGGACAGAGACATGGGTTAACACACAGGACTAGAGGACAGAGACAGAGACATGGGTTAACACACAGGACTAGAGGACAGAGACATGGGTTAACACACAGGACTAGAGGACAGAGACAGAGACATGGGTTAACACACAGGACTAGAGGACAGAGACATGGGTTAACACACAGGACTAGAGGACAGAGACATGAGTTAACACACAGGACTAGAGGACAGAGACATGGGTTAACACACAGGACTAGAGGACAGAGACAGAGACATGGGTTAACACACAGGACTAGAGGACAGAGACAGAGACATGGGTTAACACACAGGACTAGAGGACAGAGACAGAGACATGGGTTAACACACAGGACTAGAGGACAGAGACATGAGTTAACACACAGCACTAGAGGACAGAGACATGGGTTAACACACAGGACTAGAGGGCAGAGACATGAGTTAACACACAGGACTAGAGGACAGAGACATGAGTTAACACACAGGACTAGAAGACAGAGACATGGGTTAACACACAAGACTAGAGGACAGAGACAGAGACATGAGTTAACACACAGGACTAGAGGACAGAGACATGGGTTAACACACAGGACTAGAGGACAGAGACATGGGTTAACACACAGGACTAGAGGACACGTTGTGAGCGTGCTCAGTCCGTTTCCTGTCTGACCTTTCCGACGGAGGGGAAGCCAATCAGTGCAACACGTGCGTCTCCAGATTTCATGACATCGAAGCCCTCTCCTTTGGCTCCTGCGGACTTGGACGGTTCCAGCAGCTGGGCGCGGTACTTCG
>NW_027040232.1:113328-204265 GCF_034236695.1 Oncorhynchus nerka | reverse complement strand
GTAGAACTCACTGTTAACTGTAGCACACACACTTCAGACAGCATGTGGCTGTGATCTATATGTGGTTTTGTCCGCAATGACATTTGACCTCTGACATGGCCACTAGCCTTACCCTCATTACTACATCCTCCTTCCTCCTTCTCCATTCATCTGTCTGATGAGTCTCTCCACCATGTTGTTACTGTGGCAGATACAGGTATAGAAGAGAAGTGAAGAGAGGGGTAATGGTATATTTGTTGTATTACATGATCAATTATTCATTTAAATCATGTTGTCTTTTGTTTGAAGGAACGTTTGACACATTTTCTTAACAGTGTTACCTCTAGTGTGATCTCTCTCTAACTTCTCTGCCAGATAATTTCGGTCCACCTCCCTCAGGATCTTCAGTGTGTTCTCTACAGCTCCCTCAGGGCCGTATCTCTTCACCATCTGATCCACTGTGTCCTGTCTGTCAGTGTTCTCCAGCTGGCTCTCTGGGATGAGAGGAAAGCTGAACATCCTGCTACTAGTCAGGTAAAACTGGAATCTCCTCAACTCATCTGGGTTCATCTCCTCCAGAGTGGTCAGCAGCAGAGCTGGACCATCCAATGTTTTCTAAAACAACAAAGATAACAACAGTGAGGAAGGAATATAAAACCTGACAACTGAAATAAAATAAAGAACATGAATATATTCATATTGTTAAGACGTACTATAATATTTCTACTGGTCTCTCAATATCACATATCATCATGAAATACATTAGAACATTACACACACACACACACACACACACACACACACACACACACACACACACACACACACACACACACACACACACACACACACACACACACACACACACACACACACACACACACACACACACACACTCTTACCGAGTAACCTACCTACCTACCTTTCCCACATTCAGCATCTCCAGCCTAGAGATCACAGTCTCCAGACTACGACACTTCTCTCCAGACGGGGTCAACCTGGACACAGGAAACAGTCACACACTGTTCTGTTCCCCTACACCACCACTACCAGCTGTGGTCACTACACTGTTCTGTTCCCCTACACCACCACCACATGCTGTGGTCACTACACTGTTCTGTTCCCCTACACCACCACCACCACATGCTGTGGTCACTACACTGTTCTGTTCCCCTACACCACCACCACATGCTGTGGTCACTACACTGTTCTGTTCCCCTACACCACCACCACATGCTGTGGTCACTACACTGTTCTGTTCCCCTACACCACCACCACATGCTGTGGTCACTACACTGTTCTGTTCCCCTACACCACCACATGCTGTGGTCACTACACTGTTCTGTTCCCCTACACCACCACCACCACCACCACCACCACATGCTGTGGTCACTACACTGTTCTGTTCCCCTACACCACCACCACCACCACCACATGCTGTGGTCACTACACTGTTCTGTTCCCCTACACCACCACCACATGCTGTGGTCACTACACTGTTCTGTTCCCCTACTACACCACCACATGCTGTGGTCACTACACTGTTCTGTTCCCCTACACCACCACTACATGCTGTGGTCACTACACTGTTCTGTTCCCCTACACCACCACATGCTGTGGTCCCTACACTGTTCTGTTCCCCTACAGCACCACCACATGCTGTGGTCACTACACTGTTCTGTTCCCTACACCACCACCATGCTGTGGTCACTACACTGTTCTGTTCCCTACACCACACATGCCATGGTCCCTTTAGTGCTACACTGTTCTGTTCCCCTACAGCACCACCACATGCTGTGGTCACTACACTGTTCTGTTCCCCTACACCACCACCACATGCTGTGGTCACTACACTGTTCTGTTCCCCTACACCACCACCACATGCTGTGGTCACTACACTGTTCTGTTCCCCTACACCTCTACATGCTGTGGTCACTACACTGTTCTGTTCCCCTACAGCACCACTACATGCTGTGGTCACTACACTGTTCTGTTCCCCTACACCACCACATGCTGTGGTCACTACACTGTTCTGTTCCCCTACACCACCACCACCACCACCACCACATGCTGTGGTCACTACACTGTTCTGTTCCCCTACACCACCACCACCACCACATGCTGTGGTCACTACATTTACATTTACATTTAAGTCATTTAGCAGACGCTCTTATCCAGAGCGAGTTACAGCACCACTACATGCTGTGGTCACTACACTGTTCTGTTCCCCTACACCACTACCACATGCTGTGGTCACTACACTGTTCTGTTCCCCTACACCACCACCACATGCTGTGGTCACTACACTGTTCTGTTCCCCTACAGCACCACCACATGCTGTGGTCACTACACTGTTCTGTTCCCCTACACCACTACATGCTGTGGTCACTACACTGTTCTGTTACCCTACACCACCACATGCTGTGGTCACTACACTGTTCTGTTACCCTACACCACCACATGCTGTGGTCACTACACTGTTCTGTTCCCCTACACCACCACCACATGCTGTGGTCACTACACTGTTCTGTTCCCCTACACCACCACCACATGCTGTGGTCACTACACTGTTCTGTTCCCCTACACCACCACATGCTGTGGTCACTACACTGTTCTGTTCCCCTACACCACCACCACCACCACCACATGCTGTGGTCACTACACTGTTCTGTTCCCCTACACCACCACCACATGCTGTGGTCACTACACTGTTCTGTTTCACCACCACCACCACCACCACATGCTGTGGTCACTACACTGTTCTGTTCCTACACACCACTACATGCTGTGGTCACTACACTGTTCTGTTCTACACCCCACATGCTGTGGTCACTACACTGTTCTGTTCCCTACACCACCACATGCTGTGGTCACTACACTGTTCTGTTCCCCTACACCACCACACACATGCTGTGGTCACTACACTGTTTTGTTCCCCTACACCACCACCACATGCTGTGGTCACTACACTGTTCTGTTCCCCCACCACCACTACATGCTGTGGTCACTACACTGTTCTGTTCCCCACAGCACCACCACATGCTGTGGTCCCTACACTGTTCTGTTCCCTACAGCACCACCACATGCTGTGGTCACTACACTGTTCTGTTCCCCTACACCACCACCACATGCTGTGGTCACTACACTGTTCTGTTCCCCTACAGCACCACTACATGCTGTGGTCACTACACTGTTCTGTTCCCCTACACCACCACATGCTGTGGTCACTACACTGTTCTGTTCCCCTACACCACCACCACATGCTGTGGTCACTACACTGTTCTGTTCCCCTACACCACCACCACATGCTGTGGTCACTACACTGTTCTGTTCCCCTACACACCACCACCACATGCTGTGGTCACTACACTGTTCTGTTTCCCCTACACCACCCCCACATGCTGTGGTCACTACACTGTTCTGTTCCCCTACACCACCACTACATGCTGTGGTCACTACACTGTTCTGTTCCCTACACCACCACACATGCTGTGGTCACTACACTGTTCTGTTCCCCTACACCACCACCACATGCTGTGGTCACTACACTGTTCTGTTCCCTACACCACCACATGCTGTGGTCCCTACACTGTTCTGTTCCCCTACAGCACCACCACATGCTGTGGTCACTGCACTGTTCTGTTCCCCTACACCACCACCACATGCTGTGGTCACTACACTGTTCTGTTCCCCCTACACCACTACATGCTGGTCCCTACACTGTTCTGTTCCCCTACAGCACCACTCACATGCTGTGGTCCCTACACTGTTCTGTTCACCCTACACCACCACCACATGCTGTGGTCACTACACTGTTCTGTTCCCCTACACACCACATGCTGTGGTCCCTACACTGTTCTGTTCCCCTACAGCACCACCACATGCTGTGGTCCCTTTACACTGTTCTGTTCCCTACACCACCACCACATGCTGTGGTCACTACACTGTTCTGTTCCCCTACACCACCACCACATGCTGTGGTCACTACACTGTTCTGTTCCCCTACACCACCACCACATGCTGTGGTCACTACACTGTTCTGTTCCCCTACAGCACCACCACATGCTGTGGTCACTACACTGTTCTGTTCCTACACCACCACCATGCTGTGGTCACTACACTGTTCTGTTCCCTACACCACCCCCACATGCTGTGGTCACTACACTGTTCTGTTCCCCACACCACCACTACATGCTGTGGTCACTACACTGTTCTGTTCCCCTACACCACCACATGCTGTGGTCACTACACTGTTCTGTTCCCTACACCACCACCACATGCTGTGGTCACTACACTGTTCTGTTCCCCTACACCACCACTACATGCTGTGGTCACTACACTGTTCTGTTCCCCTACACCACCACCACATGCTGTGGTCACTACACTGTTCTGTTCCCCTACACCACCACCACATGCTGTGGTCACTACACTGTTCTGTTCCCCTACACCACCACATGCTGTGGTCCCTACACTGTTCTGTTCCCCTACAGCACTCACCACATGCTGTGGTCACTTACACTGTTCTGTTCCCCTACACCACCACCATGCTGTGGTCACTACACTGTTCTGTTCCCCTACACCACTACATGCTGTGTGTTCTGTCCCTACACTGTTCTGTTCCCCTACAGCACCACCACATGCTGTGGTCCTACACTGTTCTGTTCCCCTACACCACCACTACATGCTGTGGTCACTACACTGTTCTGTTTCTACACCACCACATGCTGTGGTCCCTATACTGTTCTGTTCCCCTACAGCACCACCACATGCTGTGGTCACTACACAATTCTGTTCCCCTACACCACCACCACATGCTGTGGTCACTACACTGTTCTGTTCCCCTACACCACCACACATGCTGTGGTCACTACACTGTTCTGTTCCCCTACAGCACCACCACATGCTGTGGTCACTACACTGTTCTGTTCCCACCACACCACCACATGCTGTGGTCACTACACTGTTCTGTTCCCCTACACCACCACCACATGTATAGTGGTCACTACACTGTTCTGTTCCCTACACCACCCCCACATGCTGTGGTCACTACACTGTTCTGTTCCCCTACACCACCACTACATGCTGTGGTCACTACACTGTTCTGTTCCCCTACACCACCACATGCTGTGGTCACTACACTGTTCTGTTCCCCTACACCACCACCACATGCTGTGGTCACTACACTGTTCTGTTCCCCTACACCACCACTACATGCTGTGGTCACTACACTGTTCTGTTCCCCTACACCACCACATGCTGTGGTCCCTACACTGTTCTGTTCCCCTACAGCACCACCACATGCTGTGGTCACTACACTGTTCTGTTCCCCTACACCACCACCCCACATGCTGTGGTCACTACACTGTTCTGTTCCCTACACCACCACCACATGCTGTGGTCACTACACTGTTCTGTTCCCCTACAGCACCACCACATGCTGTGGTCACTACACTGTTCTGTTCCCCTACACCACCACCACATGCTGTGGTCACTACACTGTTCTGTTCCCCTACACCACCACCACATGCTGTGGTCACTACACTGTTCTGTTCCCCTACACCACCCCCATGCTGTGGTCACTACACTGTTCTGTTCCCCTACACCACCACTACATGCTGTGGTCACTACACTGTTCTGTTCCCTACACCACCCACATGCTGTGGTCACTATACTGTTCTGTTCCCTACACCACCACCACATGCTGTGGTCACTACACTGTTCTGTTCCCCTACACCACCACTACATGCTGGTCACTACACTGTTCTGTTCCCTACACCACCACATGCTGTGGTCCCACATGCTGTACAGTCACACACACTGTTCTGTTCCCACACCACCACCACATGCCAGGTCACTACACTATTCTGTTCCCCTACACCACCACCACATGCTGTGGTCCTACACTGTTCTGTTCCCTACAGCACCACCACATGCTGTGGTCACTACACTGTTCTGTTCCCTACACCACCACCACATGCTGTGGTCACTACACTGTTCTGTTCCCCACCACCACCACATGCTGTGGTCCCTACACTGTTCTGTTCCCTACAGCACCACCACATGCTGTGGTCCTACACTGTTCTGTTCCCCTACACCACCACCACATGCTGTGGTCACTACACTGTTCTGTTCCCTACACCACCACATGCTGTGGTCCCTACACTGTTCTGTTCCCCTACAGCACCACCACATGCTGTGGTCACTACACTGTTCTGTTCCCCTACACCACCACCACATGCTGTGGTCACTACACTGTTCTGTTCCCCTACACCACCACCACATGCTGGGTCACTACACTGTTCTGTTCCCCTACAGCACCACCACATGCTGTGGTCACTACACTGTTCTGTTCCCCTACACCACCACCACATGCTGTGGTCACTACACTGTTCTGTTCCCCTACACCACCACCACATGCTGTGGTCACTACACTGTTCTGTTCCCCTACACCACCCCCACATGCTGTGGTCACTACACTGTTCTGTTCCCCTACACCACCACTACATGCTGTGGTCACTACACTGTTCTGTTCCCCTACACCACCACATGCTGTGGTCACTACACTGTTCTGTTCCCCTACACCACCACCACATGCTGTGGTCACTACACTGTTCTGTTCCCCTACACCACCACTACATGCTGTGGTCACTACACTGTTCTGTTCCCCTACACCACCACCACATGCTGTGGTCACTACACTGTTCTGTTCCCCTACACCACCACCACATGCTGTGGTCACTACACTGTTCTGTTCCCCTACACCACCACATGCTGTGGTCCCTACACTGTTCTGTTCCCCTACAGCACCACCACATGCTGTGGTCACTACACTGTTCTGTTCCCCTACACCACCACCACATGCTGTGGTCACTACACTGTTCTGTTCCCCTACACCACTACATGCTGTGGTCCCTACACTGTTCTGTTCCCCTACAGCACCACCACATGCTGTGGTCCCTACACTGTTCTGTTCCCCTACACCACCACCACATGCATGGTCACTACACTGTTCTGTTCCCTACACCACCACCACATGCTGTGGTCACTACACTGTTCTGTTCCCCTACAGCCACCACACATGCTGTGGTCACTACACTGTTCTGTTCCCTACACACCACCACATGCTGTGGTCACTACACTGTTCTGTTCCCCTACACCACCACCACATGCTGTGGTCACTACACTGTTCTGTTCCCCTACACCACCCCCACATGCTGTGGTCACTACACTGTTCTGTTCCCCTACACCACCACTACATGCTGTGGTCACTACACTGTTCTGTTCCCCTACACCACCACATGCTGTGGTCACTACACTGTTCTGTTCCCTACACACCACACATGCTGTGGTCACTACACTGTTCTGTTCCCCTACACCACCACTACATGCTGTGGTCACTACACTGTTCTGTTCCCCTACACCACCACATGCTGTGGTCCCTACACTGTTCTGTTCCCCTACAGCACCACCACATGCTGTGGTCACTACACTGTTCTGTTCCCCTACACCACCACCACATGCTGTGGTCACTACACTGTTCTGTTCCCCTACACCACCACCACATGCTGTGGTCACTACACTGTTCTGTTCCCCTACACCACCACATGCTGTGGTCACTACACTGTTCTGTTCCCTACACCACCACTACATGCTGTGGTCACTACACTGTTCTGTTCCCCTACACCACCACACACATGCTGTGGGTCACTACACTATTCTGTTCCCCTACACCACCACACATGCTGTGGTCACTACACTGTTCTGTTCCCCTACACCACCACTACATGCTGTGGTCACTACACTGTTCTGTTCCCTACACCACACCACATGCTGTGGTCACTATACTGTTCTGTTCCCCTACACCACCACCACATGCTGTGGTCACTACACTGTTCTGTTCCCCTACACCACCACCACATGCTGTGGTCACTACACTGTTTCTGTTCCCTACACCACCACCACATGCTGTGGTCACTACACTGTTCTGTTCCCCTACACCACCACCACATGCTGTGGTCACTACACTGTTCTGTTTCCCCTCACCACCACATGCTGTGGTCCCTACACTGTTCTGTTCCCCTACAGCACCACCACATGCTGTGGTCACTACACTGTTCTGTTCCCCTACACCACCACCACATGCTGTGGTCACTACACTGTTCTGTTCCCCTACACCACTACATGCTGTGGTCCCTACACTGTTCTGTTCCCCTACAGCACCACCACATGCTGTGGTCCCTACACTGTTCTGTTCCCCTACACCACCACCACATGCTGTGGTCACTACACTGTTCTGTTCCCCTACACCACCACATGCTGTGGTCCCTACACTGTTCTGTTCCCCTACAGCACCACCACATGCTGTGGTCACTACACTGTTCTGTTCCCCTACACCACCACCACATGCTGTGGTCACTACACTGTTCTGTTCCCCTACACCACCACCACATGCTGTGGTCACTACACTGTTCTGTTCCCCTACAGCACCACCACATGCTGTGGTCACTACACTGTTCTGTTCCCCTACACCACCACCACATGCTGTGGTCACTACACTGTTCTGTTCCCCTACACCACCACCACATGCTGTGGTCACTACACTGTTCTGTTCCCCTACACCACCCCCACATGCTGTGGTCACTACACTGTTCTGTTCCCCTACACCACCACTACATGCTGTGGTCACTACACTGTTCTGTTCCCCTACACCACCACATGCTGTGGTCACTACACTGTTCTGTTCCCCTACACCACCACATGCTGTGGTCACTACACTGTTCTGTTCCCTACACCACCACTACATGCTGTGGTCACTACACTGTTCTGTTCCCCTACACCACCACCACATGCTGTGGTCACTACACTGTTCTGTTCCCCTACACCACCACATGCTGTGGTCCCTACACTGTTCTGTTCCCCTACAGCACCACCACATGCTGTGGTCACTACACTGTTCTGTTCCCCTACACCACCACATGCTGTGGTCACTACACTGTTCTGTTCCCCTACACCACTACATGCTGTGGTCCCTACACTGTTCTGTTCCCCTACAGCACCACCACATGCTGTGGTCCCTACACTGTTCTGTTCCCCTACACCACCACCACATGCTGTGGTCACTACACTGTTCTGTTCCCCTACACCACCACATGCTGTGGTCCCTACACTGTTCTGTTCCCCTACAGCACCACCACATGCTGTGGTCACTACACTGTTCTGTTCCCCTACACCACCACCACATGCTGTGGTCACTACACTGTTCTGTTCCCTACACCACCACATGCTGTGGTCACTACACTGTTCTGTTCCCCTACAGCACCACCACATGCTGTGGTCACTACACTGTTCTGTTCCCTACACCACCACATGCTGTGGTCACTACACTGTTCTGTTCCCCTACACCACCACCACATGCTGTGGTCACTACACTGTTCTGTTCCCCTACACCACCCCCACATGCTGTGGTCACTACACTGTTATGTTCCCCTACACCACCACTACATGCTGTGGTCACTACACTGTTCTGTTCCCCTACACCACCACTACATGCTGTGGTCTCTACACTGTTCTGTTCCCCTACTACACCACCACCACATGCTGTGGTCTCTACACTGTTCTGTTCCCCTACACCACCACTACATGCTGTGGTCACTACACTGTTCTGTTCCCCTACACCACCACCACATGCTGTGGTCACTACACTGTTCTGTTCCCCTACACCACCACCACATGCTGTGGTCACTACACTGTTCTGTTCCCCTACACCACCACCACATGCTGTGGTCACTACACTGTTCTGTTCCCCTACACCACCACCACATGCTGTGGTCACTACACTGTTCTGTTCCCCTACAGCACCACCACATGCTGTGGTCCCTACACTGTTCTGTTCCCCTACACCACCACCACATGCTGTGGTCCCTACACTGTTCTGTTCCCCTACACCACCACCACATGCTGTGGTCACTACACTGTTCTGTTCCCTACACCACCACCACATGCTGTGGTCACTACACTGTTCTGTTCCCCTACACCACCACTACATGCTGTGGTCACTACACTGTTCTGTTCCCTACACCACCACCACATGCTGTGGTCACTACACTGTTCTGTTCCCCTACACCACTACATGCTGTGGTCACTACACTGTTCTGTTCCCCTACAGCACCACTACATGCTGTGGTCACTACACTGTTCTGTTCCCCTACACCACCACATGCTGTGGTCACTACACTGTTCTGTTCCCCTACACCACCACATGCTGTGGTCACTACACTGTTCTGTTCCCCTACACCACCACCACATGCTGTGGTCACTACACTGTTCTGTTCCCCTACACCACTACATGCTGTGGTCACTACACTGTTCTGTTCCCCTACACCACCACTACATGCTGTGGTCACTACACTGTTCTGTTCCCCTACACCACCACCACTACATGCTGTGGTCACTACACTGTTCTGTTCCCCTACACCACCACCACCACATGCTGTGGTCACTACACTGTTCTGTTCCCCTACACCACCACCACATGCTGTGGTCACTACACTGTTCTGTTCCCCTACACCACCACTACATGCTGTGGTCCCTACACTGTTCTGTTCCCCTACACCACCACATGCTGTGGTCACTACACTGTTCTGTCGGTATCAAACTTGAAGAAACGCTTTGAGGTAAGGATGACGGCTATACGGATATCACTTAATATTGATCT
The DNA here is from genome assembly GCF_034236695.1 of Oncorhynchus nerka. NCBI lineage: Eukaryota > Metazoa > Chordata > Actinopteri > Salmoniformes > Salmonidae > Oncorhynchus > Oncorhynchus nerka. Next base: position 193,572 of record NW_027040232.1, on the reverse strand, counting down.
ACATAGCTCATTGATCACACCGCTGCTCTCTCATTTAGCTTACGGATTGTGGTGGTTGTGGATGGCTGATAACAAATCTAAATGTGTATTTTAACCCAATAATGGTTGAATTCAAGAAGTTTAAGCTGAGAAAATGCGCTCTTGCAACAGCTGCATAGTGTGGATCCCAGCCTATAGAATAACAGCTGCATAGTGTGGATCCCAGCCTATGGAATAACAGCTGCATAGTGTGGATCCCAGCCTATGGAATAACAGCTGCATAGTGTGGGACAACAGCTGCATAGTGTGGATCCCAGCCTGTGGGACAACAGCTGCATAGTGTGGATCCCAGCCTGTGGGACAACAGCTGCATAGTGTGGATCCCAGCCTATAGAATAACAGCTGCATAGTGTGGATCCCAGCCTATAGAATAACAGCTGCATAGTGTGGATCCCAGCCTATAGAATAACAGCTGCATAGTGCGGATCCCAGCCTATAGAATAACAGCTGCATAGTGCAGATCCCAGCCTATAGAATAACAGCTGCATAGTGTGGATCCCAGCCTATAGAATAACAGCTGCATAGTGAGGATCCCAGCCTATAGAATAACAGCTGTATAGTGTGGATCCCAGCCTATAGAATAACAGCTGCATAGTGAGGATCCCAGCCTATAGAATAACAGCTGCATAGTGTGGATCCCAGCCTATAGAATAACAGCTGCATAGTGTGGATCCCAGCCTATAGAATAACAGCTGCATAGTGAGGATCCCAGCCTATAGAATAACAGCTGTATAGTGTGGATCCCAGCCTATAGAATAACAGCTGCATAGTGAGGATCCCAGCCTATAGAATAACAGCTGCATAGTGTGGATCCCAGCCTATAGAATAACAGCTGCATAGTGAGGATCCCAGCCTATAGAATAAAAGCTGCATAGTGAGGATCCCAGCCTATGGAATAACAGCTGCATAGTGAGGATCCCAGCCTATAGAATAACAGCTGCATAGTGAGGATCCCAGCCTATGGAATAACAGCTGCATAGTGTGGATCCCAGCCTATAGAATAACAGCTGCATAGTGCAGATCCCAGCCTATAGAATAACAGCTGCATAGTGTGGATCCCAGCCTATAGAATAACAGCTGCATAGTGCAGATCCCAGCCTATAGAATAACAGCTGCATAGTGAGGATCCCAGCCTATAGAATAACAGCTGCATAGTGAGGATCCCAGCCTATGGAATAACAGCTGCATAGTGTGGATCCCAGCCTATAGAATAACAGCTGCATAGTGTGGATCCCAGCCTATAGAATAACAGCTGCATAGTGTGGATCCCAGCCTATAGAATAAAAGCTGCATAGTGAGGATCCCAGCCTATAGAATAACAGCTGCATAGTGTGGATCCCAGCCTATAGAATAACAGCTGCATAGTGAGGATCCCAGCCTATAGAATAACAGCTGCATAGTGAGGATCCCAGCCTATAGAATAACAGCTGCATAGTGAGGATCCCAGCCTATAGAATAACAGCTGTATAGTGTGGATCCCAGCCTATAGAATAACAGCTGCATAGTGAGGATCCCAGCCTATAGAATAACAGCTGCATAGTGTGGATCCCAGCCTATAGAATAACAGCTGCATAGTGAGGATCCCAGCCTATAGAATAACAGCTGTATAGTGTGGATCCCAGCCTATAGAATAACAGCTGCATAGTGAGGATCCCAGCCTATAGAATAACAGCTGCATAGTGAGGATCCCAGCCTGTGGAATAAAAGTGGGGCTTTTTTTCCTAAAACTTTTGATAGGCTTAAAGGGCCAATCTGTAGTTGCTACATCCATTTTTGGACTTCAAAAGTTTGGACACTCCTCATTCAAGGGTTTTTCTTTATTTGGACTATTTTCTACATTGTCGAATAATAGTGAAGACATCAAAACTATGAAATAACACATAAGGAATCATGTAGTAACCAAACAAAGTGTTGAACAAATAAAAATATATGTTGTATTTGAGATTCTTCAAAGTAGCGACCCTTTGCCTTGATGACAGCATTGCACACTCTTGGCAAAGCACCGTTCCATGAGAACAGCATTTACTTTTCAACTCGAATCAATGAGGCGAATCAGTCCTCCATGACAACAAAATCATAAAGAGAGTAGACTGGCTAACTCCGTAGTTTTGGGGTCATGCTCAGGTTACACACTTTGGCTAATCTATACTTCCATATTTCCAAGTCCTGTTCTTGAAGATCAAGGGGTATAACATTATTGGAATGACTGGAAATCTGATAGACTTTGGTTTTTAATGTAAATATATAATTGAATCATATTATTATATGAAGTGGAAAGTGATGGGTTAGAAGACGCCTACATAACCAACCCATAAAGTCACATTTTCCATCCATATATGGCCAGCTATGGAAACATTAACATTGATTTATCCTGCAATAGATGTCGTTCCAATGTTAACATACATTATTGTCTTCTTCTAATGGCTCTTAAGGGGAAAGTAATCTAAAAGTAACGGAGTGTAATCAGATTAAGTTATTGAGTTTGTGGGTAACCGTTACCGATTACATTTCTGGACAGATAACATGTAACTGTGACGGATCACATTTAGAAAGTAACCTTCCCAACCCTGACGGTTTATTTGAGCCAACCCATAATTCTCACCCTGGACTAATATCCTCTATGTTCACTCACATTCCAGAAGAGGTGATGGACGGTTCACTGGACGTCTCTTCACTCTCCTTCCCTGCTGGCTTCTGTTCCTTCTCAGAGGCAGCTACCACCTACACACACACACACACACACACACACACAGACACACACACAGTCTGTCTTGTCTGCAGTCTTTTCTACTGAGGACCACACCAGGTTAGGGTCTAGGTGTGTAATAAAACTTAATGGATGAGATAGTCATTGTTGAGATCACTAGTTCTCTTGACAACATCACTTGATTGTAAATCGCAACAATTTACCAGTTAATTAACGTTACAAAGTACATTCTAATCTATTTCCGCTTTATTCGCTCGTTCGAATGACGTGCCAAGTACTAGCTATACATTACTATGACATTACTGCGTTATGAATTCATAGCAAGATTAGAATATATAGTTCATAGGCCTACATTAATGTCTATTACATCACATGTTATTGCATTTCATCACGTAAATCACTATTTCCGTTACTTTGATCGAGTCAATCTCGCACTTCCATGTTGCTGTAAAATCAAATATGAAACGGATACAATGTAGCCTACTTAACTGTATCAACAACCTTTTTCAGGGACCTTTACAGATAAAATAGTAACATACTAAGTTTTCCTTTCCGAACTATATTGTCTTACTTTTGATGAGTCCATTTTCAGACACTCCAGGCGCAGCCAGCCGACTGGAAAATAATGAAGCCCGATGGCAGAGCGCTATAGTTACCTTTCGTTTTGAGCAGCCCAGCTCATCCCATGACACATCCTACCTATAGGTCTCTAGTAGTGCGTCGCCCTCTTGTGGACAAACTGACACCAAACCAAAATAGGTGTGAGATTCAGTCAAGAGACCATGGTTAAACCATTCTAATATAGCTGCGAAGTCGATATAACATCTCTGATTATATCCTCCTGATTCAGGGAATCCTCCAACAGTGATTTTGGGAAAACTAGGGAATTTATTAAAACATTCAGCAATTTTGCAACCCTATCTCTAGGGCCCCCTGGTGGTTCAGCAGGACATTACACTGTAATGTGGGAGAAGAGGAAGAGGAGGAGCCATGGGCATGTGATGCTGTGAGGGAGGAATGCGAGAGAGATATAGACACAATGACATTTGAAATGTCTTTATTCTTTTGGAACTTCTGTGAGTGTAATGTTTTCTTTTAATTTTTATTCTTTATCGACTTAACATGTGTTTCCAATGCTGAGAGAGAGAGTATATATGTATATTCATACCTGTTGTCGTGCTATCATCAGACAGGTCAATTCATATCTGTTGTCAATAATATTATTATCATCAGACAGGTCAATTGTAGAAATTAATGATAGTATAAATGTAAATGAATGAATGACTTTGCATTTGTAGCATGAAGTGAGTTGATGACCATGTTTCTGGGGTGGATATGAATTTTGATGTGAAAATCCACTGAACAAAAATATAAATGCAACATGTAAAGTGTTGCTCCCATGTTTCATGAACTGAAATAAAAGATCCCAGAAAAGATCCAAACTCAGGAATATTTCTGTCTGTAATAAAGCCCTTTTGTGGTGAAAAACTCATTCTGATTGGCTTGGCCTGGCTCCCCAGTGGGTGGGCCTGACTCCCAATTGGGTGGGCCTATGCCCTCCATGGCTGCATCCTGCCAAATTGTGAAATCCATAGATTAGAGTTTTATTTATTGATTTAAATTGACCGATTCCCTAATATGAACTGTAACTCAGTAAATTTGTTGAAATTGTTGCATATTTGCATTTATATTTTTGTTCAGTATAGAATAATGCAATCGAAAACACTATATGATATTTTATACACCAGGGTTGTGCTCAAATCTGAATTTTAGAATAGACTCCCATTCAACTCATGAGTTGAAATTATAATTAAATTGGCAACACTGCACAGGATGTAGAATAAGAATTTAAGTGACAGGAAGTATGATTTAATTCAGTGCAATTCAAAGACATTTCACTCAGTCATAGAACATGAGAGTTTACCAAAGAATATCACTTTTCCCTGGAAACAATGTTCATATAATCTATTAAACTTAATGCTTATAATAGACCAGGGTTTCCCAAACTCGGTCCTGGGCTGAGAATATGTACATATAAGTATATGGATGAGCAATGGCCAAGTGGCACAGGCAAGGTGCAGTAGATGGTATAAAACACAGTATATACAGTGGGGCCAAAGTATTTAGTCAGCCACCAATTGTGCAAGTTCTCCCACTTAAAAAGATGAGAGGCCTGTAATTTTCATCATAGGTACACTTCAACTATAACAGACAAAACGAGAAAAAAAAATCCAGAAAATCACATTGTAGGATTTTGAATTAATTTATTTGCAAAATATGACGTGGAGGAGTGTATTAAAATGAATAAAGCTGGTGATACTTCAGTAGACAATATCACAACCCTTTGGACTGATTACATACCCGCTTCTCTGTTGTATTCTTCTTCATCATCATCTTCCTCTTTTCCTTCTTCTTCTCTGCATATTTCTGCCATTTTCAGGATCTCATCTGGACAGCGGGTGGCCTGAACATAGAGACAGAATTAGTACTAAAGGCTCAGCAGTAAATGTCCCCAAGTTGATTTATAGTGGACTGTCTGACTAGTCTCTTATCTCTTACACTCCTCTGCAGGGTTCTTTCTCACCGACACCCTGTTTTCACTGCCATAACTCACACATCTCACATCTTTAATTGTGCTGACCATTTGGAACAATGTAAACATCACTAAATAAAGTGTCAGGATACCAGAGAGTCTGCTGTTACGTTTTTATTGCAGCCAAGACTAAAGACAGTCGCATTCATTCGTGAATGCAATTTCCGAAAATTAACTTTATTTTTTTTTAACCTAATTATTCGATGTTTGCTTTATTTTATTTTAAAACTTTAAATGATCAATTGCATTTCAAGTCATAAATGACTTGTATGCTGTGTGATGACATGAGCGAATTGATTGATACAGTAGCCTATATAAGTATTGAAATATAGGTAAGCTATGGTATTAAGACTAAACAGGATGCGCTCTTAGGCCTACAGCTCGATGGTGTTATACAAGGCTGCTATACTAAGCCTTCTAATGATAATGACATTACCTATTATTATAATGATGATAACAATAATAATTATAATAATAACAATAAGAAAGAGATCAAGATAAAGTAGCATTATTATTATCTCTCCTCTATCTCCCTATCTTATCCTCCCTCTCTCCTCTCTACCTTCTCTTCTTCTGTATACACTGCTAAAGCCATTTTCTATCACTATAAATGTCACGCTTCTGCCTCGAACCCTGGGAAACTCTTCTCCCACTTTCTCCTCCCTCCTTAATCCTCCATCTCCTCCTGCTCTCTCCTCCCTCCTTTCTCCTCCATCTCCTCCTGCTCTCTCCTCCCTCCTTTCTCCTCCATCTCCTCCTGCTCTCTCCTCCCTCCTTTCTCCTCCTGCTCTCTCCTCCCCTCCTTTCTCCTCCATCTCCTCCTGCTCTCTCCTCCCTCCTTTCTCCTCCATCTCCTCCTGCTCTCTCTCCCTCCTTTCTCTCCATCTCCTCCTGCTCTCTCCTCCCTCCTTTCTCCTCCATCTCCTCCTGCTCTCTCCTCCCTCCTTTCTCCTCCATCTCCTCCTGCTCTCTCCTCCCTCCTTTCTCCTCCATCTCCTCCTGCTCTCTCCTCCCTCCTTTCTCCTCCATCTCCTCCTGCTCTCTCCTCCCTCCTTTCTCCTCCATCTCCTCCTGCTCTCTCCTCCCTCCTTTCTCCTCCATCTCCTCCTGCTCTCTCCTCCCTCTCTGCGGATGACTTTGTAAATCACTTTGTAAAAAAAGGTTGATGATATCCGCTCCTCTTTCACTCAGCCCACTGAGTCCACTGGTCCTACTCAGACCCTACACCTTGACCTCTTTCTTCCCTCTCTCTCCAGATGAAATCCTGCGACTAGTGATGTCTGGCTGCCCGAGAACCTGACCACTTGACCATATCCCCTCCTCCCGTCAGACATTCTCCCATTCCTCACTTCCCTCATCAACTCCATTTTGAGACGATGTAGCCAGTATACACTTACTGAAAGTATAATTAATCTAAGATAACTCAAGAAATATGTCATTCATTTACAAGTTTTTGCAGAGGAGAGCATAATTGCGCAATTTTGCATCTGACTAGGATGTTTGGTGGCATGAATATACGGGACAAGGGAGGTCCCGCACGGGACAAACCTATTTAGCCCAATATAAAGGACATCCCGGCTAATTCGGGACAGTTGGCAACCCTATTACAGATATAATATATTTATCCATGAAATAACAGCATACTCAGTTTTCCTTCAACTCAATGTCTTACCATGGACGGATCCGTTTTCAGACACTCCAGACGAGCGAGCCAGCCGAAGAAGAGCGCTACAGTTTACTTTTCGTTTCCAACCGCCCAGCCCATCCTTCTTCTTCGTTGTGGTTTAACGGCGGTTGGCAGCCAATATGTTGCGTCACAGGTGAGATGAGAGAACTCGATCTGGTGACCACTCTGCTACGGTTCTCCCAGGAGGAGGGAGGGTGTAGGACAAGAGAAAACACTAGGCAGAGCCCCGCCTGTTTTGAGCCCCACATGTTTTGCAAACTATATATATATCATTGAGTTAATAAAGCATACAAACATGGTCTCTTTTTTATATTCTTGAGCAAGGCAGCTCCAAAATGCAGGTGTTTCAGCCTAGCTCAGTGCTTTCTGTGGTGGTGGGTCAAGGTCATTGGACACAGATAACTGAAGTCAAATCACGTTATATCTACAGTAGCTTTTGATTGGACTGATCATGTCAACATCTTACTTTCAAAGTCTTAGCTTGCAGTCATCATCACGAATCAAGTCGACAATCTACTGGCAAATCCTCATGTCATATGAAGATAAATAATGAAGAGAAGTTATAGCTAAAACGTATCTGTCCTCATCGGCCATTGGACATAAACATTACACAATAAGTTGGAAATTCAACAATGAGTGGTTTGGAAGGAATCAGTGTGGTAACTGCAAGCATTGCAAAGCAATCTTTAGACTGATATTCAATGGAATGGCTGTGTGCTCCCAAGTCTAAGATTAAGGGTCTATTTTCCTAGTTTAAAATTATAAACACTCGGAATTGTAAATCCGGAACTCGGACCTCATTCTAGAGCTACGACCTGAAGATCACTGACGTCATCATGATTACATTTTTCCAGAGTTCCCAGTTGTCCTGAAAGCACCATACATCCAGAGAATACCAGACTTTGTTGACAAAATTTGCCGATGAAGGACCACCGCGCCACCTTCCTGTTCAAGTGGGCACAGCACAATAAGGTGAATCCAAAATGGTCTTGTATGCTGCTGCATAAATGATGTAATATGCCAGGGAGATGTGTATCCTGTTGGTAAGAAGGTAATACTAAATGCATGTTGTGTAGTAAGCTTGTAGTAGCCCATGTGCCTCACCCTAATAATTAGGTATTTTCTAGAGAAATAATTACTATGTTGTAAATGTTTGTTCTCAATGCATCAGTCAAGTTTAGACTAAAATAAATCAGTCCAATATGATGATGGTTGTGTTGATGATGATGATGATGATGACTGCACTTTGGGACCTGTGACCACAATAATATCATGATAACAGTTTTTCTTAATTCAATGAAATGAAGGATTTGATGAATGAATGGATCAGATAAATGTGTTTATGTAGGGATAATGACGTGGAAATGTTAAACGCTTAAAAATATGCAGTGTAGTCTACTGTAAATCAAATCAAATGTTTATTCATCACGTGCACAGGATACAGCGGGTGTAAATGACACAGGGAAATGCTTGTAAGTTTCTATCTACGAAGATGTAAAAAATATGTCCCTTATTTGACCTTTAAAAAGTAAAGTCCCCAAACTTTCCCTGAGCAGTGACTTCACCTGAGACATGAGGCTCATTCAAGACAGTTAAAGTGATTACGTTTTAGCCAGTAGATCTGACAGTGGGCCCCAGGGCCAAAAGCTGTTCCCAAAAGTGTCAGAATACATCACATATGTGCAGATACAGTTGAAGTCGTAAGTTTACATACACTTAGGTTGGAGTCATTAAAACACTTTTTTCAACCACTTCACAAATGTCTTGTTAACAAACTAGTTTTTGTAAGTCGGTTTGGACATCTACTTTGTGCATGACACAAGTAATTTTTCCAACAATTGTTTACAAACATATTATTTCACTTATAATTCACTGTATCACAATTCCAGTGAGTCAGAAGTTTACATACACTAAGTTGACTGTGCCTTTAAACAGCTTGGAAAATTCCAGAAAATGATGTCATGGCTTTAGAAGCTTCTGATAGGCTAATTGACATAATTTGAGTCAATTGGAGGTGTACCTGTGGATGTATTTCAAGGCCTACCTACAAACTCAGTGCTTCTTTGCTTGACATCATGGGAAAATCAAAAGAAATCAGCCAAGACCTCAGAAAAAAGTTGTAGACCTCCACAAGTCTGGTTCATCATTGGGAGCAACTTCCAAACACCTGCAGGTACCACGTTCATCTGTACAAACAATAGTACACAAGTATAAACACCATGGGACCACACAGCCGTCATACGGCTCAGGAAGGAGACTCGTTCTGTCTACTTGAGATGAACGTACTTTGGTGAGAAAAGTGCAAATCAATCCCAGAAACAGCAAAGGACCATGTAAAGATGCTGGAGGAAACAGGTACAAAAGTATCTATATCCACAGTAAAAACGAGTCCTATATCGACATAAACTGAAAGGCCGCTCAGCAAGGAAGAAGACACTGCTCCAAAACCACCATAGAAAAGCCAGACTACGGTTTGCAACAGCACATGGGGACAAAGATCATACTTTTTGGAGAAATGTCCTCTGGTCTGATGAAACAAAAATAGAACTGTTTGGCCATAATGACCATCATTATGTTTGGAGGAAAAAGGGGGAGGCTTGCAAGCCGAAGAACACCATCCCAACCATGAAGAACCGGGGTGGCATCATCATGTTGTGGGGGTGCTTTGCTGCAGGAGGGACTGGTGCACTTCACAAAATAGATGGCACCATGAGGAGGGACAATTATGTGGATATTTTGAAGCAACATCTCAAGACATCATTTAGGATATTAAACCTTGGGTCTTCCAAATGGAGTCAAATTTGATTGGAGTGAAATTACATTTGTTTACTGTGCAATTTATCTCCCTGTTGTAAATTGCAGGTAGCCTGGTTGGACACGAACCCCGTGGTATACTGTACAACGAGGAAGAGCTGTAACTCACTGGTCTGGACAAGTAGCCTGGTTTAACACGAACCCCGTGGTATACTGTACAACGAGGAAGAGCGGTAACTCACTGGTCTGGACAAGAAGCCTTTGCAACATTCTCTCCGATACTTAGCGGATGCATTGATTGATTCTGTCTCATGTTTTTTTTTCTCTGAGGTTGAGACCTCTCATTGTTTGGATTTGAAAATACAACAGTTGTAATGGAAGGTGGCGGCGCTCGAGGCTGTGTGAGGCCGTGTGAGGCAACAACCGAAGGTTGCATGCCAAGTCATCGACTGTGTCATCGACTGGGTCATTGACTGTGTCATCGACTGGAAATTGCTGTAACATATGATGTGGTTAGCTGATACCTATCCAGGCGTCATAAGATCTGTCAGGCGTCAGCAGTGTCTAAACATAGGAATGAGACAAAGAGGAGAGACAACCAGTAAAAACACAGCCCTCTTCATTATCAACGCATCGTGTCGCCAACATCAAAAGAGCCTTTCAAGACTGAAGTCAGCAGGACTTTGAGTAGCCAGACTTAGTAACAGCCAGACGTGTTGCTGGGTTACAGTGTAAAATAGCCATTCAACCAGTTTGGAAAAGAGAAAACAAAACGTTCTGCTCCATTGTTACACTCTCATTGTAAAGTGCAAGGGTTCCATTATATTAGAATGCAACTGTACTTTAGAACCAGAAGAGACTCCAATATCCAAATAAGAAATGATGGTCAACTATATAGGCACACACAGGCTGGGATTCAATCCAATACTGTATAGACACACACAGGCTGCGATTCAATACAAGACGTGGTATAGAGCACTAGACAGCTGACAATGCAACTTCAGCAGACATTCGTGTGCATTTACCATAAATGTGTTCTCTGTGAATGGGGAAATTGCCTTGCGGGCATCGTCAGCTGTCTAGTGCACTGCTCTGTAACACACCTTAGTGTTGTTCTGTACTGCAACCTGAGGTCAGAGCATTGGGCCAGTAACCGAAAGGTCGCTGGTTCAACTCCAGGAGCAGACGAGGTGAAACATTTGCAAGAAACACTTGTCCAACTCACACATGTACAAGTGTGAAATAGGACAAATGACAGCAGCTACTATATTCACCATGCTAGTGAACCTGACCTGAAATAACCCTCATGACTGTTTTTAATCATGGCAGTTACAGTGGGGCAAAAAAGTATTTAGTCAGCCACCAATTGTGCAAGTTCTCCCACTTAAAAATATGGGAGAGGCCTGTAATTTTCATCATAGGTACACTTCAACTATGACAGACAAAATGAGAAAAAAAATAGGATTTTTAATTAATTTATTTGCAAATTATGGTGGAAAATAAGTATTTGGCCACCTACAAACAAGCAAGATTTCTGGCTCTCACAGACCTGTAACGTCTTCTTTAAGAGGCTCCTCTGTCCTCCACTCGTTACCTGTATTAATGGCACCTGTTTGAACTTGTTATCAGTATAAAAGACACCTGTCCACAACCTCAAACAGTCACACTCCAAACTCCACTATGGCCAAGACCAAAGAGCTGTCAAAGGACACCAGAAACAAAATTGTAGACCTGCACCAGGCTGGGAAGACTGAATCTGCAATAGGTAAGCAGCTTGGTTTGAAGAAATCAACTGTGGGAGAAATTATTAGGAAATGGAAGACATACAAGACCACTGATAATCTCCCTTGATCTGGGGCTCCACGCAAGATCTCACCCCGTGGGGTCAAAACGATCACAAGAACGGTGAGCAAAATCTCAGAACCACACGGGGGGGACCTAGTGAATGACCTGCAGAGAGCTTGGACCAAAGTAACAAAGCCTACCATCAGTAACACACTACACCGCCAAGGACTCAAATCCTGCAGTGCCAGACGTGTTCCCCTGCTTAAGCCAGTACATGTCCAGGCCCGTCTGTAGTTTGCTAGAGAGCATTTGGATGATCCAGAAGAAGATTGGGAGAATGTCATATGGTCAGATGAAACCAAAAATATAACTTTTGGTAAAAACTCAACTCGTCGTGTTTGGAGGACAAAGAATGCTGAGTTGCATCCAAAGAACACCATACCTACTGTGAAGCATGGGGTGGAAACATCATGCTTTGGGGCTGTTTTTCTGCAAAGGGACCAGGAAGACTGATCTGTGTAAAGGAAAGAATGAATGGGGCCATGTATCGTGAGATTTTGAGTGAAAACCTCCTTCCATCAGCAAGGGTATTGAAGATGAAACGTGGCTGGGTCTTTCAGCATGACAATGATCCCAAACACACCGCCCGGGCAACGAAGGAGTGGCTTCGTAAGAAGCATTTCAAGGTCCTGGAGTGGCCTAGCCAGTCTCCAGATCTCAACCCCATAGAAAATCTTTGGAGGGAGTTGAAAGTCCGTGTTGCCCAGCAACAGCCCCAAAACATCACTGTTCTAGAGGAGATCTGCATGGAGGAATGGGACAAAATACCAGCAACAGTGTGAAAACCTTGTGAAGACCTCCCGGGTGGTGCAGTGGTTAAGGGTGCTGTACTGCAGTGCCAGCTGTGCCATCAGAGACTCTGGGTTAGCGCCCAGGCTCTGTCTTAACCGGCCGCGACCGGGAGGTCCATGGGGCGACGCACAATTGGCCTAGCGTCGTCCGGGTTACGGAGGGGCTTGGTCGGTAGGGATGTCCTTGTCTCATCGCGCACCAGCGACTCCTGTGGCGGGCCGGGCGCAGTGCGCGCTACACAAGGTTGCCAGGTGCACAGTGTTTCCTCCGACACATTGGTGCGGCTGGCTTCTGGGTTGGATGCATGCTGTGTTAAGAAGCAGTGCGGCTAGGTTGGGTTGTGTATCGGAGGACGCATGACTTCAACCTTCGTCTCTCCCGAGCCCGTACGTGCGGGAGTTGTAGCGATGAGACAAGATAGTAGCTACTACAACAATTGGACACCACAAAATTGGGGAGAAAAAGGGGTAAAATTAAAAAAACTTTGACCTTTGTCATTGCCAACAAAGGGTATATAACAAAGTATTGGGAAACTTTTGTTATTGACCAAATACTTATTTTCCACCATAATTTGCAAATAAATTCATTAGAAATTAATGGATTTTTTCTAATTTTGTCTGTCATAGTTGAAGTGTACCTATGATGAAAATTACAGGCCTCTCTCATCTTTTTAAGTGGGAGAACTTGCACAATTGGTTGCTGACTAAATACTTTTTGCCCCACTGTATCTACAGTTTCTCTTTGCCTGTTTAGAAACATGCAGAACTAGTTCATCATCGTTCCATTGGATAATAATGGTCATGTGGTAAAAGATAAGACACGTATCTAAAGAGACATCGGCACATGTAGGATGTGTCACATATAGCACCAATTCCCTTAATAGTGCACTACTTTCTACCAGGACCTAGTGCACTGTAAAGGGAATAGGCTGCCATTTTGTAAAAACCCACATGTACCCCACAACACAAACATCCTTCTTAAAGGCAAGAGAGTGAAGCATTTAGCATAAACTTCACCTTTTGTTCAATAGATCACGTTGGTGTCCGGTTGCTAAGCAAATGTTTTGTAAGTTAACCTGACTGGTACACAGGTAAATAGAATCCAGCTACACAGCGTACATTGATCAACTCTACTGGAAATGCACCTCTTGAGGAGAAGGACTGTGAGTCTAGAGGAGTCATTCCATCAACAGCAGCTACAGTGTTTAGTCTACTCCAGGTCACACCTGTAGTCAAATCCTGGAAGAGATAAAGCCGTGTCTCTGCCCTGTTCAACTTTTATATGGTCTAGATCAGTGGTCACCAAACTACGGCCCGCGGGCCGGATACGGCCCGTCAGCACATTTGGCCCGGCCCTCTGAACAATACCAGAGACGCTATCGAATTTTTTTCCTATTTGGCCTCCAGAAAAAAATCCTAGGCCCGGCCCTGTCAAAGAGAGAACAGAATAATGGCGAAAAGGTTAGGTAAGAGAAAATTGATTCAGAATGCAAGGTATTTAACCTGCAGTGGACAAACAATTTTTTTTTGTTCAATGCAAAGAAAAAGGCTGTTTGTCTCATCTGTCAAGAGACGGTGGCGGTATTCAAAGAATACAATCTTCGCCGACACTATGAATCCCGTCACAAAGACAAGTACGATAGCTTGCAATGCCAAATACGAGCAGACAAACTCTCAAAGCTAAAAAGTGGACTACTATCTCAGCAGAATACATTTGTACGCCAAGCTCAGCTGAACCAGGCATCCGTTCGGGCCAGCTTTCGGGTTGCTAAACTGATAGCAAGAAGCGGTAAGCCTTTCACTGACGGAGAGTTTGTTAAGAAATGTATGGATGCTGTCGCGGAGGAGGTGTCCCGAGAAGAAAGATGCATTTAATGCCGTAAGTCTGTCGGCGAGTACAATCACCAGACGCGTTGAAGAAATCGGGAGTAATGTATATGCCCAGCTGCAGCAGAAGACGAAAGAATTTGACTTTTTTCATTAGCACTGGATGAGAGCACGGACGTGCAAGACACAGCGCAACTGCTCATTTTTATTCGTGGAGTTAGCGCAAACTTTGAGATATGCGAGGAGCTGGCAGCCCTCCAAAGTCTCAAAGGGACTACAACGGGAGAGGATATTTTTGACAAAGTGTGCCAAACCATGGAGAAGTTGGACCTGGACTGGTCAAAGCTAGCTAGCATCACGACTGACGGGGCTCCTAGCATGGTGGGCGAAACTCGCGGTCTAATAGGACGCATGAACCGGGAGTTGGAAAAAGGGGTCTCACCGCCCCGCCACGAGTCCACTGCCTAATTCACCAGCAAGCACTGTGCTGCAAAGTGTTGAAGTGGGATTCTGTAATGAAGGTTGTGGTGTCGTGCATAAACTTCATCAGAGCAAAGGGACTTAAACACAGGCAGTTCCAAGAATTCCTGTCTGAACTGGAGTCTACACGGAGATGTGCTGTACTACACAGAGGTCCGATGGCTGAGCCGGGGCAGAGTTTTGAGGCGTTTTATGAGCTGCTACCCGAAATGAACGCATTTCTTCATTAAAAAAAGACAAAACGGTCCCAGAGCTGATCGACCCAGAATGGAAATGGCACCTCGCATTTTTAACAGACGTGACAGAAATACTTAACAGCCTTAACTTGCAGCTACAAGGCGAGGGGAAACTCATTTGCGACATGTATTCACATAAAAGCATTTGAGGTGAAATTAGCGCTGCTTTTGGAACAAGTGAAAAGCGCAACTTCGTCCATCTTCCTGCTACCCAAAACCTGTCGACAGAGAACCCAGCGGTCCCGTTCCCAGCTGAAAAGTGTGTGGAAGCACTGGAAATGCTGAAGGCGGAGTTCGGTGTGCGATTCAGTGAACTACATGTTCATGCAAAAGAAATCCGTCTTTTTCAGAACCCCTTTGTTGCCGACATTGATGAAGCCCAGCCTTCATATCAGTTTGAGTTGGCTGAGTTACAGAACTGTGATGTTCTGAAAGACGCATTCAAGCCCAACAGTCTCATTGACTTCTATGCCGCCCTCCCAAACGACACATATCCAAACATCAAAAAACACGCAATGAAAATGTCCACAGTTTTTGGCAGCACGTATATCTGCGAGAAAACCTTTTCTCGCATGAAACTGCTGAAAACCCCGATGAGATCAAGATTGACAGATGAACATTTGCATCAGTGCTTGAGACTGGCTGTAACTAGAATGGAACCTGATATTCAACTTCTCACCAGCCAGATGCAGGCCCACAGTTCACACTGATGAACATACATAGGTAAGCTCACTTTTCTGACTTGAATGAGTCATTCTGAGCATAAACAAATATAATCATAATAAAATCTACTGGGATAAAATCCATCTTTACAACCATACTGGTAGTGAAATGTATTGTGCTGTGTAGGTGCTGTATCACTTAGTTCAGTTTCTCAACCTGCTTCTTTTGTGGTTTTCACAGGGAAGTTGATGAGAGAGAGCTGCAAACAGCGGTGTCTACAAGCCTACTGGAACCTACAAAAGGATTATAAGGAAGGAACACAAGAACTTTAAGAGACTGCTCATATGTGTCAGAGAGATTCTGCTCTGACAACTGAGCTGAACTTTTATCTGTTAAGATTGTGCATGGTACGACAGAAAGTTAATGTTCCATGGCTTTTTTTTCTATGAAGAACCCAGAGAGAGTTATTTAGTTATTATTTATTTCCTGTTTTTTCTGTGAAGAACTCAGAGAGGGTTATTTAGTTATTATTTATTTCATTAATAGTGTTATTATTTGTTTCCTGACTTTTTTCTGTAAAGAACCTGGAAAGGGTTATTTGGTTATGTGTGGCTTTCTGGAAAACAATACATTTTTAAGCTCCCTACGATCGTCACACTTTTCTGTTACAAACTGACACCGGCCCCCATCAGAGAAGGGAAAAGTTATGTGGCCCTCACAGGAAAAAGTTTGGGGACCCCTGGTCTAGATGTTATCTACAAAGCTGTGTCTCTGCCCTGTTCAACTTGTATATGGTCTAGATGTTATCTACAAAGCTGTGTCTCTGCCGTGTTCAACTTTTATATGGTCTAGATGTTATCTACAAAGCTGTGTCTCTGCCCTGTTCAACTTTTATATGGTCTAGATGTTATCTACAAAGCTGTGTCTCTGCCCTGTTCAACTTTTATAGGGTCTAGATTTTATCTACAAAGCTGTGTCTCTGCCCTGTTCAACTTGTATATGGTCTAGTGGTTATCTACAATGCTGTGTCTGTAAGGGCGTGCAACTGGTAAAAAGAAGTCAGGTGCAGGAGAGTAGAGATGGGTTGTAACAGGCGCACTTTATTCTCTCCCACAGGAAGCGATAAAGCCCACAGTTCACCACCGGTACAATAAACAAAAATAAACACATACCCGGCGCAAACCAGCCTCATGTGACACACACATAACAACAAACAATATCACACAAAGACATGAGGGGGAACAGAGGAATAAATACATGCAGTGTGATTGGGAATGAAAAGCAGGTGTGCAGGGAACAAGACAAAACAAATGGATCAATGAGAAGTTGAGCGGCGATGGCTAGAAAGCCGGTGACGTCGACCGCTGAACGCCGCCCGAACAAGGAGAGGAGCCGACTTCGTGACAGTGTCTCTACCCTGTTGAACTTGTACATGGTCTAGTTGTTATCTACAAAGCCGTGACTCTGCCCTGTTCAACTTGTATATGGTCTAGTTGTTATCTACAATGCTGTGTCTTATTAGTTGGTTGATCAAATGAAACATTTCTGCTAGTTTCTTACTTCTTATCTCTACTTTCATCATCTCTCTAAGCTGACATATGGAATTGTTTTAAGACGTCATACTATGGATCAATTAGCTATTTGATTTAGAATTTTAGGACTCCTTTAGGTTTCCCAAAGAAAT
Organism: Oncorhynchus nerka; assembly: GCF_034236695.1. NCBI lineage: Eukaryota > Metazoa > Chordata > Actinopteri > Salmoniformes > Salmonidae > Oncorhynchus > Oncorhynchus nerka. The sequence goes on along the minus strand of NW_027040232.1, from coordinate 176,266 downwards.
ATCAAAAAATGATTTGATAAAATATTGAATTTAGCCTTTACTACTATAGCCCATAAAAATGCACTGAATAACACATTAATCAATCGCAAAAAAAACAGTCAAAAAATAAATCATAAAAAACAAGGGTTTGAAGTGTCTGTCTGATATTTACAGTAGGATATATAATAACACTCAGGAAATATATAGATAAATAGATATAGATGGATATTTTCTACACATATTAACCCCTTTTTGGGTAGGCACCAAACTACCTTCATACTTGCATTTATTTTTTAAAACATTTGTCATTGTGCCCTCGAGCAAGGCAATTCAATTCAATGGCTCCAGGCATGTCGTTAATCATGTCTGACCCTGTCTAAAGACCCCAGCTCTCTGTGGCTGTTGGGATTTACGAGAAACACATGTCCTACTCACACCTGGACAAGTGTGAAACAGGACAAATAACAGCAGCTACTATAGTCACCATCTAGTGAGTCTGACCTGAAATAACCCCTGAACATCTCATGACTGTTTTAATCATGGTAGTTATCTACGGTTTCTCTTTCCCTGTTTGGAAACATGCAGAACTAGTTCATCATCGTTCCATTGGATAATAATGGACATGTGGTAACTTGCTGAACTAGTTCAACATCGTTCCATTGGATAATAATGGACATGTGGTAACTTGCTGAACTAGTTCAACATCGTTCCATTGGATAATAATGAACATGTGGTAAAAGATAAGATATGTATCTAAAGAGGAAAGGCATCGGCACATGCAGGATGCGTCACATATGATGAGGGTTGAGGCAAAAGGAATGGCAAATAAGTCTGGCTGTGCAACCGATTGGTAAACGTATTGCAAATTGAGAAATCATGTGACTAAACAGAATAAAAGAAGAAGATACTACACTGAAACAAAGATAAATTACATAAAGAATGATAGTAAAAAGCTATGGAGCACCTTAAGTGACATTTTGGGAAAAAAGGCAAACAGCTCCATCATTCATTGAATCAGATTTATCACAAAACCAACTGACATTGCCAACTACTTTAATGATTTTTTCATTGGCAAGAGTAGCCAACTTAGGCATGACATTCCAGCAACAAATGCTGACACTACACATCTAAGTATATCTGATCAAATTATGAAAGATAAGCATTGTAATTTTGAATTCCGTAAAGGGAATGTGGAAGAGGTGAAAAATTGATTGCTGTCTATCAACAATGACAAGCCACCGGGGTCTGACAACTTGGATGGAAAATGACTGAGGATAATAGCGGACGATATTGCCACTCCTATTTGCTATATTTTCAATTTAAGCCTACTAGAAAGTGTGTTCCCTCAGGCCTGGAGGGAAGCAAAAGTAATTATGCTAACTAAGAATAGTAAAGCCCCCTTTACTGGCTCAAACAGCCGACCAATCAGCCTGTTACCAACCCTTAGTAAACTTTTGGAAATAAATGTGTTTGACTAGATACAATGCTATTTTACAGTAAACAAATTGACAACAGAATTTCAGCACGCTTACAAGGAAGGACATACAACAAGCACAGCACCTACACAAATGACAAATGACAGCACGTACACAAATTGATGATAAAAATAATGTGTGGGCTATTTTTTTAGACTTCAGTGTGGCTTTTAACATTATCAATTATAGTCTTCTGCTGAAAAAATGTAGGTGTTATGGCTTTACAGACCCCGTTATATTGTGGATAAAGAGTCTTACAGAACATAGAGGGTGTTCTTTATGGGAAGTCTCTCTAACATAATCCAGGTAGAATCAGGAATTCCCCAGGGCAGCTGTCTAGGTCCCTTACTTTTTTAAATATTTACTAATGAAATGCCACTGACTTTGAGTAAAGCCAGTATGTTTATGTATGCGGATAACACTATACACATCAGCTACTACAGTGACTGAAATGACTGCAACACTGAGAGCTGCAGTTAGTTTCAGAGTGGGTGGCAAGGAATAAGTTAGTCCTAAATATTTCTAAATCATTGTATTTAGGACAAATCATTCACTAAACCCTTTAACCCTAAACCTCAACTAAATATTGTAATAAATCATGTGGAAATTGAGTAAGTTGAGGTGACTAAACTGCTTGGAGTGACCCTGGATTGTAAACTGTCATGGTAAAAACATAATGATACAGCAGTAGCTAAGATGGGAAGAAGTCTGTCCATAATAATGCATTGCTCTACCTTCTTAACAGCACTATCAACAAGGCAGGTCCTACAGGCCCTAGTTTTGTCGCACCTGGACTACTGTTCAGGCGTGTGGTCAGGTGCCACAAAGAGGGACAATTGGCTCAGAACAGGGCAGCATGGATGGTCCTGGGATGTACACAGAGAGCTAACACTAATAATATTCATGTCAATCTCTCCTGGCTCAAAGTAGAGGAGCGATTGACATCATCACTATTTGTATTTGTGAGAAGAGTTGGCATGTTGATAGCACCAAGCTGTCTGTTCAAATGACATGCACACAGCTCAGACACCCATGCATACCCCACAAGACATGCCACCAGAGGTCTCTTCACAGTCCCCAAGTCCAGAACAGACTATGGGAGCAATGACTACATGTAACTCTAGCCAACATCAAGTCACTGATGCAGCATTAAAATTAGATTAAAAAAAACAGATAAAAATAGCCTACCCCTCTCGGTGAGGGGGTAAGGAGTAGGCTACTGGTGTTCTCTGTGAGAGGGTAGGCTACTGGTGTTCTGAGTGAGGGGGTATGTGGTAGGCTACTGGTGTTCTCTGTGTGAGGGGGTAGGGGGTGGCCTACTGGTGTTCTCTGTGCGGGGGTAGGCTACTGGTGTTCTCTGTGTGGAAGTAGGCTGCTGGTGTTCTGAGTGAGGGGGGTATGTGGTAGGCTACTGGTGTTCTCTGTGTGGGGGTAGGCTACTGGTTTTCTCTGTGCGGAAGTAGGCTACTGGTGTTCTCTGTGCGGGGGTAGGCTACTGGTGTTCTCTGTGCGGAAGTAGGCTACTGGTGTTCTGTGTGCGGAAGTAGGCTCATGGTGTTCTGTGTGCGGAAGTAGGCTAATGGTGTTCTCTGTGTGGGTAGCCTACTGGTGTTCTCTGTGTGGGGGTAGGCTACTGGTGTTTTGTGTGAGGGGGTAGGGGGTGGCCTACTGGTGTTCTCTGTGCGGGGGTAGGCTAATGGTGTTCTCTGAGCGGGGGTAGGCTACTGGTGTTCTCTGTGCGGGGGTAGGCTACAGGTGTTCTCTGTGTGAGGGTAGGCTACTGGTGTTCTCTGTGTGAGGGTAGGCTACTGGTGTTCTCTGTGTGAGGGTAGACTACTGGTGTTCTCTGTGTGAGGGTAGGCTACTGGTGTTCTCTGTGTGAGGGTAGGCTACTGGTGTTCTATGTGTGAGGGTAGGCTACTGGTGTTCTCTGTGTGAGGGTAGGCTACTGGTGTTCTCTGTGTGAGGGTAGGCTACTGGTGTTCTCTGTGTGAGGGTAGGCTACTGGTGTTCTCTGTGTGAGGGTAGGCTACTGGTGTTCTCTGTGTGAGGGTAGGCTACTGGTGTTCTCTGTGTGAGGGTAGGCTACTGGTGTTCTCTGTGTGGGGATAGGCTACTGGTGTTCTCTGTGTGAGGGTAGGCTACTGGTGTTCTCTGTGTGGGGGTAGGCTACTGGTGTTCTCTGTGTGGGGGATAGGCTACTGGTGTTCTCTGTGTGAGGGTAGGCTACTGGTGTTCTGTGTGAGGGTAGGCTACTGGTGTTCTCTGTGTGAGGGTAGGCTACTGGTGTTCTCTGTGTGAGGGTAGGCTACTGGTGTTCTCTGTGTGAGGGTAGGCTACTGGTGTTCTCTGTGACGGGGTTCATTGTTTGTTTTGGTTTGCTGAAGTTTCACTTTAAAAATAAAGATGTGGAACTCTAATCGCGCTGCACCTTGGTTCTATTGTTCCTATGACGAACGTAACACTATATTACTAATAAATTACATGAGAGAGACAGACAGACTGAGAGGTAGCCATGGCCATGGATACACTACTAATAAAACATGAGAGAGACAGACAGACTGAGAGGTAGCCATGGATACAACAACATCAGGAGATATATCACTATACTACTAATAAATTACATGAGAGGTAGAGACAGACAGACTGAGAGGTAGCCATGGATACAACAACATCAGGAGATATATCACTATACTACTAATAAATGACCCGAGAGAGACAGACAGACTGAGACAGGTAGCCATGGATACAACATCTCACAACCTGAGAGAGACAGACAGAGAAGATATCAAAAACATTTAACTAAGAGACAGAGAGCAGCACTTTGAGGAGGAGCCATCTTGACCAGAGGTGGTTGGTGTGTAACGTGATTGGACAACATTCTCACCAGCACTCCCATCAGTCTGTAGTTTACTATACAAGCCCCAGGTCTCAGGCAAGATGACATCACTGTGAGGCTACTGTCTACCAGACAACCTACCTGTGTTACTCTGGTACACTGGCTACAGACTACAAGATCAGGGCTACTGTCTACCAGACAACCTACCTGTGTTACTCTGGTACACTGGCTACAACATCAGGACTACTGTCTACCAGACAACCTACCTGTGTTTCTCTGGTACACTGGCTACAGACTACAAGATCAGGGCTACTGTCTACCAGACAACCTACCTGTGTTTCTCTGGTACACTGGCTACAGACTACAAGATCAGGGCTACTGTCTACCAGACAACCTACCTGTGTTACTCTGGTACACTGGCTACAGACTACAAGATCACTTTTGAATTGCACTGAATTAAATTATACTTCCTGTCACTTAAATTCTTATTCTACATCCTGTGCAGTGTTGCCAATTTAATTATAATTTCAACTCATGAGTTGAATGGGAGTCTATTCTAAAATTCAGATTTGAGCACAACCCTGGTGTATAAAATATCATATAGTGTTTTCGATTGCATTATTCTATACTGAACAAAAATATAAAGGCAACATGCAACAATTTCAACAAATTTACTGAGTTACAGTTCATATTAGGGAATCGGTCAATTTAAATCAATAAATTAGACTGTAATCTATGGATTTCACGCTTGGGCAGGGGCGCAGCTATGGGTGGGCTTGGGAGGGAATAGGCCCTCCCACTTGGGAGCCAGGCCCAGCCAATCAGAATGAGTTTTTCCCCACAAAGGGCTTAATTACAGACAGAAATACTCCTCAGTTTCATCAGCTGTCCGGGTGGCTGGTCTCAGATGATCCCACAGGTGAAAGCCGGATGTGGAGGTCCTGGGCTGGCGTGGTTACATGTGGTCGGCGGTTGTGAGGCCGGTTGGACGTACTGCCAAATTCTCTAAAATGATGTTGGAGGCGGCTTATGGTAGAGAAGTTAACATTCAATTATCTGGCAACAGCTCTGGTGGACACACCTGCAGTCAGCATGCCAATTGCATGGTCCCTCAAAACTTGGGACATTTGTGGCATTATGTTTTGTGACAACTACACATTTTAGAGTGGCCTTTTATTGTTCCCAGCACAAGGTGCACCTGTGTAATGATCATGCTGTTTAATCAGCTTCTTGATATGCCACACCTGTCAGGTGGAGGGATTATCTTGGCAAATGAGAAGTCCTCACTAACAGGGATGTAAACAAATTGGTGCACAACATTTGAGAGAAATAAGCTTTTTGTGTGTATGGAACATTTCTGGGATCTTTTATTTCAGTTCATGAAACATGGGACCAACACTTTACATGTTGCATTTATATTTTTGTTCAGTGTATATTTTAATTTTCACGTCAAAATTCATATCCACCCCACAAACAAGAAGTCATCAACTCACTTCATGCTACAAATGCAAAGTCATTCATTCATTTACATTTATACTATCATTAATTTCTACAATTGACCTGTCTGATGATGATAATATTATTGACAACATGTATGAATTGACCTGTCTGACGATAACATGACAACATGTATGAATTGACCTGTCTGACGATAACATGACAACATGTATGAATTGACCTGTCTGACGATAACATGACAACATGTATGAATTGACCTGTCTGACGATAACATGACAACATGTATGAATTGACCTGTCTGATGATAACATGACAACATGTATGAATTGACCTGTCTGATGATGATAATATTAATGACAACATGTATGAATTGACCTGTCTGACGATAACATGACAACATGTATGAATTGACCTGTCTGATGATAACATGACAACATGTATGAATTGACCTGTCTGATGATAACATGACAACATGTATGAATTGACCTGTCTGATGATAACATGACAACATGTATGAATTGACCTGTCTGATGATGATAATATTAATAACATAACATTACATTCACAGAAGTTAGAAAATAATAAAGGCATTAAAAATGGCATATGTCTATTTTTCTCTTGCATTCCTCCCCTCATAGCATCACATGCCCATGGCTCCTCCTCTTCCCTCCTCCACCTCTTCCTTCATCACACATTACAGTGTAATGTCCTGCTGAACCACCAGGGGCCCTAGAGACAGGGATAAGTGTCCTACATAGGGTTGCAAAATTGCTGAATATTTTAATAAATTCCCTCGTTTTCCCAAAATCACTTTTGGAGGATTCCCTGAATCAGGAGGGTATACGCAGGAAACATATATTTTGTATGCATTCTTCATATCTTAAATAAATCCTACAAAGCCAAGAGTCCAAATATTATTTTATTACAAATACAACCCGTGGTCCAACTGGAAACATAAAGAACAAGATCATATCAGAGATGTTATATCGACTTCGCAGCTAGATTAGAATGGTTTAACCATGGTCTCTTGACTGACTCTCACACCTACCAAGAGGGCGACGCACTACTAGAGACCTCTAGGTAGGATGTGTCATGGGATGAGCTGGGCTGCTCAAAACGAAAGGAAACTGTAGCGCTCTGCCATCGGGCTTCATTGTTTTCCAGTCGGCTGGCTGCGCCTGGAGTGTCTGAAAATGGACTCATCAAAAGTAAGACAATATAGTTCGGAAAGGAAAACTTAGTATGTTACTATTTTATCTGTAAACGTCCCTGAAAAGGTTGTTGATACAGTTAAGTAGCTACATTGTATCCGTTTCATATTTGATTTACAGCAACATGGAAGTGCGAGATCGACTCGATCAAAGTAACGGAAAAAGGGATTTACATGATGAAATGCAATAACGTGATGTAATAGATATTAATGTAGGCCTATGAACTATATATTCTAATCTTGCTATGAATTCATAACGCAGTAATATCATAGTAATGTATAGCTAGTACTTGGCACGTCATTCGAACGAGCGAATAAAGCGGGAAATAGTTTAGAATGTACTTTGTAACGTTAAAGGGTAAACTGTTGCGATTTACAATCAAGTGATGTTGTCAAGAGAACTAGTGTTCTCAACAATGACTATCTCATCCATTAAGTTTTATTACACGCCTAGACCCTAACCTGGTGTGGTCCTCAGTAAAAAAATACTTCAGACAAGACAGACTGTGTGTGTGTGTGTGTGTGTGTGTGTATAGGGGGTAGCTGCCTCTGAGAAGGAACAGAAGCCAGCAGGGGAGGAGAGTGAAGAGACGTCCAGCGAACCGTCCAGCACCTCTTCTGGAATGTGAGTGGACATAGAGGATATTAGTCCAGGGTGCGAATTATGGGTTGGCTCAAATAAACCGTCAGGGTTGGGAAGGTTACTTTCTAAATGTGATCTGTTACAGTTACAAGTTATCTGTCCAGAAATGTAATCGGTAACGGTTACCCACAAACTCAATAACTTAATCTGATTACACTCCGTTACTTTTAGATTACTTTCCCCTTAAGAGCCATTAGAAGAAGACAAAAATGTATGTTACCAATTGAACGACATCTATTGCAGGATAAATCACTGTTAAAGTTTACATAACTGGCTTTATATGGATGGAAAATGTATTTATGGGTTGGTTATGTAAATGTACTTTATGGGTTGGTTATGTAAATTTACTTTATGGGTTGGTTATGTAAATTTACTTTATGGGTTGGTTATGTAAATGTACTTTATGGGTTGGTTATGTAAATGTACTTTATGGGTTGGTTATGTAAATGTACTTTATGGGTTGGTTATGTAGGCTTCTTCAAAACCATCACTTTCAACCCCATATAATAATATGATTAAATTATATCTTTACATTAAAACCAAAGTCTATCAGAATTCCAGTCATTCCAATAAATGTTATCCCCTTGATGTTCAAGAATAGGACTTGGAAATAGCCAAAGTATTTAACCTGAGCATGACCCCAAAACTAAGGACTTAGCCAGCCTTACTCTGTTTATGATTTTGTTGTCATGGAGGACTGATTCGCCTCATTGATTCGAGTTGAAAAATAAATGCTGTTCTCATGGAACGGTGCTTTGCCAAGAGTGTGCAATGCTGTCATCAAGGCAAAGGGTGGCTACTTTAAAGAATGTCAAATACAACATATATTTTAATTTGTTCACTACATGATTCCTTAAGTGTTATTTCATAGTTTTGATGTCTTCACTATTATTCTACAATGTAGAAAATAGTCCAAATAAAGAAAAACCCTTGAATGAGGAGTGTCAAACTGTTGACTGGTACTGTATTTATAATTTATAAGTCCAAAAATGGATGTAGCAACTACAGATTGGCCCTTTAAGCCTATCAAAAGTTTTAGGAAAAAAAGCCCCACTTTTATTCCACAGGCTGGGATCCTCACTATGCAGCTGTTATTCTATAGGCTGGGATCCTCACTATGCAGCTGTTATTCTATAGGCTGGGATCCTCACTATGCAGCTGTTATTCTATAGGCTGGGATCCTCACTATGCAGCTGTTATTCTATAGGCTGGGATCCTCACTATGCAGCTGTTATTCTATAGGCTGGGATCCTCACTATGCAGCTGTTATTCTATAGGCTGGGATCCACACTATGCAGCTGTTATTCTATAGGCTGGGATCCTCACTATGCAGCTGTTATTCTATAGGCTGGGATCCACACTATGCAGCTGTTGCAAGAGCACATTTTCACTGGCTGTCCATTGATTTCAAAAACAATGATTGATAGGCAGCTTAAACATCTTGAATTCAACCATTATTGGGTTAAAATACACATTTAGATTTGTTATCAGCCATCCACAACCACCACAATCCGTAAGCTAAATGAGAGAGCAGCAGTGTGATCAATGAGCTATGTAGATCAATATTAAGTGATATCCGTATAGCCGTCATCCTTACCTCAAAGCGTTTCTTCAAGTTTGATACCGACAGCAGTCGCACCATTGGAAGACATAGCTTGGACTGTAGCCTACAAAAGTCTATTCCTGCTCTTTTCCCGCGATCCATCCAACACATTTGGTGTGTCATCATAGTGGTCTCTGACATCATAGTGGTCTCTGACATCATAGTGGTCTCTGATTGGTGGTCAGACTCGCTCAGGTGGAACAAACTTAAACTTGTGCCTTTTTTTCAATGCTGATTTAAATGTTATTGAGAAAACAAAGAAGTGTCAAAGATTTTTTTTCCACAAACATATTTTCTGAATTTAAAAGTAATCCTCAAAGTAATCATCAAGTTTTTCAAAAGTATCTGTAATCTGATTACAATATTTTTCCTGGTAACGTCAGTTTTTTTTGTAATCCCTAACATGTAATCCTTTACTCCCCAACCCTGTAAAACGTCTCCCTGTCCATGAATGGAACTGTAGAATTCTATAGCTGGCTAGACAGAGGTGCTGTCCACTCAGTAGTGCTGAATTTCAGCCTCAGTTGAGCTCCTTTAGACACATGGACATCCAATCCATCCAACAAGTATACGTTAAAACCTGTTAAGGCTAGGCAGAATATAGTCTTACCTTCAGTACTATGATTACTTTTGAGTAGTCTTACCTTCAGTACTATGATTACTTTTGAGTAGTCTTACCTTCAGTACTCTGATTACTTTTGAGTAGTCTTACCTTCAGTACTCTGATTGCTTTTGAGTAGTCTTACCTTCAGTACTCTGATTGCTTTTGAGTAGTCTTACCTTCAGTACTCTGATTGCTTTTTGAGTAGTCTTACCTTCAGTACTCTGATTGCTTTTGAGTAGTCTTACCTTCAGTACTCTGATTGCTTTTGAGTAGTCTTACCTTCAGTACTCTGATTGTCACGGTGATAAAAGTAACTCTCCCTAAACGTTCAATACATTTTTCAGAAAAAAAGTTGGTCAACTGTGTTTACTTGTGTTTACCCTCCACTAGACCTACACCACTGCTGGTGGCCTACACTCTCACACAAGGCAATTTTACACACTTGAACACACTGGAACACACGCAGAACAGGAAGCCTACATTCAATATAATACATGAGTTGAATCAAAACATGTTTTACATCCTAGTTCATGAGTTGAATCAAAACATGTTTACACCTAGTTCATGAGTTGAATCAAAACATGTTTACATCCTAGTTCATGAGTTGAATCAAAACATGTTTTACACCCTAGTTCATGAGTTGAATCAAAACATGTTTTACACCCTAGTTCATGAGTTGAATCAAAACATGTTTTACACCCTAGTTCATGAGTTGAATCAAAACATGTTTTACATCCTAGTTCATGAGTTGTCCATAATTCATGAATGTTTGGAGTCTTTACAGATCATTTGACATAAAACACTCCCTTTCTTTCCTTACATTCATTACATTTGACAGTTTTATTTGTCATTATTTAACAACAACCTTTTATTGCCTGTCATAACTCTTCTCATTACAGCCCCCCTTTGTCCCTGTTTTCCTGTCATGAGTGGCCTGGTAATGAAAGATCAGTATCTCAATGCATTCTTAGTTTAAATAGTTAGCAGGGCGTATACCACCACCACCCCCATTTACTTCACCCGCCACTTATCATTCTAGTGTATCTTCTTCAGATGTCGTTTACAGTTCATTTTCCCAACGGCACATGTAACTTTTGCCTTTCACATTTCCTGGCCCGTGAAAATGTCCCAATTTTAATATCCAAGTAGATACTTCTGTTTCTACCATTTACATGAGTCTCTCACCTGAGCTTGTTCTCTCTCTCCACGCTCACTCCACTCGCGCTCTCAGCACCCCGGTCCTGGTCTCACTCCCACACGCGCTCTCAGCACCCTGGTCCTGGTTTTATGGCTCGGACTCAGATAGGAGTGGTAAAAGTCACTGTCTCTCATTGCACACCTTTGTTTCTCTTTCTTCAGCTGGTTAGGGAGGGTTTTGAGGTTTATACACAGTGGCTATGGTCAAATTATTCCTACCATGCATTAAGACACGATCTGACGTCACCTTCCATGATAACCTAAAGAAAACACAGATCAGAACAACATTCTACTGGCGACCTCTAGGAAGAGTTACCAGATCATGAAGTTAGAACCCTAACCCTCGCAGAATTCCCACTACAGGATCCCGTTCTGGTGAAATTTGTATCAAAACAAAAACACAACATGAAATCAGCAATACATATATCACAATACATACATCACAATCCATACATCACAATACATGCATCACAGTACATACATCACAATACATACATCACAATACATACATCACAACCCATACATCACAATCCATACATCACAGTACATGCATCACAGTACATACATCACAATACATACATCACAATACATACATCACAACCCATACATCACAATCCATACATCACAATACATACATCACAATCCATACATCACAATCCATACATCACAATACATACATCACAATCCATACATCACAATCCATACATCACAATACATACATCACAATCCATACAATCCAACCCATACATCACAACCCATACATCACAATCCATACATCACAATCCATACATCACAATCCATACATCACAATCCATACATCACAATACATACATCACAATCCATACATCACAATACATACATCACAATACATACATCACAATCCATACAATCCAACCCATACATCACAACCCATACATCACAATCCATACATCACAATCCATACATCACAATACATACATCACAATACATACATCACAATACATACATCACAATCCATACATCACAACCTATACATCACAACCCATACATCACAATCCATACATCACAACCCATACATCACATTCCATACATCACAGTACATACATCACAACCCATACATCACAACCCATACATCACAATCCATACATCACAGTACATACATCACAACCCATACATCACAATCCATACATCACAACCCATACATCACATTCCATACATCACAGTACATACATCACAACCCATACATCACAATCCATACATCACAATCCATTTGAAGTAACTGTCATCCTTTATTAACATAACGTTCTATATGCAGCCTGAACACAATACCAGTGTATAAGTACCACAACGACCAGGACCTCAGGGTCATTTACCCCTTTCAGACACGTGATGAAAAAATAACATGTTAAATCAAAAATAAACATATTCGAATAACTAATAGTTGATCATTCCTCATCAGGAATTTTTAGTATACAGGGCTTTAGACACCATTAAAATGTTTCTTCTCCCTTTCGTTCCCTGCCCTTCGGAAACCATTTAAATACCTCTTCAAAACATTTCCTAACTGAATTGAAAAGACCCCATCCAATAAATCCCACAACACGGCGACAGTATCTCTCCACCGAGTCTAACGATTCACTGGTCTCCTTAACCACCGCTACAATGTTCTTCCTGTTTGTGAACAAACATTTTAAAAGGTAGTTCTAGGTTTGGCAATCCCAATACCAATTCCTCGTGACCCCAGTTAATTTTAGGTTAGGTAACCCCTATACTAATTCCTCATGACCCCTCCACCCTTTCGTCCATGCTAGAATCCTATTCCAGAATAAGACGACATCAAACGTACATTTATTTAAAAATAAAACCACATAAAATGTCTCATGATTTAAAAAAAAACCAAGGCCTTCTGAGTTTATAAGGAGTGTTTGGCCATATCATTTAAATGTGTTATCTTTAGAATCAATTCCCCTGGCATTTCGCCTAGAATCTTCCACCCAAAATGCGTTTTCCTGTGGTAAATTTAGCCAATTTGTCATCGTAAGGAATCCGCAATAATTACATGTGGTTCTCTAACCCTTTCTCTTACCAAGGCGGCCGCCTAAGCCATTTCATCTGCTTTACGATTACTATGGCGACTTGATCTGTACGACTAGTATGAGCTTCACATTTCACCACTGTTAATTTACTGGGTAACTGACATGCTTCTATTAAAGCCTCGCGTATGCGATTCACCCTCCCCAGGCAACGGCATTAACGATGCAGGATTCAAAGCACCAATCTTATGAAATTGTAGATTTTTCCCATTTAACGTGAACTCCCATTCTGTCCATCTTGCGCTAGTAACATGTTGTGCTTTCGTGCTGTTCACTATGGTTGCTACTGCGTGTGGAACATAGAGATCTAATTTTTGACCCATTGTAAAGGAAGCAGTGTTATGCAACACCATTTCTGCCGCCTGTATCGCTCTAAGGCACGGTGGCTCTAAGGCACGGTGGCTCTAAGGCACGGTGGTTCTAAGGCACGGTGGTTCTAAGGCACGGTGGCTCTAAGGCACGGTGGCTCTAAGGCACGGTGGCTCTAAGGCACGGTGGCATGGTGGCTCTAAGGCACGGTGGCTCTAAGGCACGGTGGCTCTAAGGCACGGTGGCTCTAAGGCTCTAAGGCACGGTGGCTCTAAGGCACGGTGGCTCTAAGGCACGGTGGCTCTAAGGCACGGTGGCTCTAAGGCATGGTGGCACGGTGGCTCTAAGACACGGTGGCACGGTGGCTCTAAGGCACGGTGGCTCTAAGGCATGGTGGCACGGAGGCTCTAAGGCACGGTGGCACGGTGGCTCTAAGGCACGGTGGCTCTAAGGCACGGTGGCTCTGTGGCTCTAAGGCATGGTGGCTCTAAGGCACGGTGGCTCTAAGGCACGGGTGCTCTAAGGCACGGTAGCACGGTGGCTCTAAGGCACGGTGGCACGGTGGCTCTAAGGCACGGTGGCACGGAGGCTCTAAGGCACGGTGGCACGGTGGCTCTAAGGCACGGTGGCTCTAAGGCACGGTGGCTCTGTGGCTCTAAGGCACGGTGGCTCTAAGGCACGGTGGCTCTAAGGCACGGGGGCTCTAAGGCACGGTAGCACGGTGGCTCTAAGGCATGGTGGCACGGTGGGTCTAAGGCACGGTGGCACGGTGGCTCTAAGGCACGGTGGCTCGGTGGCTCTAAGGCACGGTGGCTCTAAGGCACGGTGGCACGGTGGCTCTAAGGCACGGTGGCTCGGTGGCTCTAAGGCACGGTGGCTCTAAGGCTCTAAGGCACGGTGGCTCTAAGGCACGGTGGCTCTAAGGCACGGTGGCTCTCATGCACGGTGGCTCTAAGGCACGGTGGCACGGTGGCTCTAAAGCACGGTGGCTCTAAGGCATGGTGGCACGGTGGCACGGTGGCTCTAAGGCACGGTGGCTCTAAGGCACGGTGGCTCTAAGGCACGGTGGCATTAAGGCTCTAAGGCACGGTGGCTCTAAGGCACGGTGGCACGGTGGCTCTAAGGCACGGTGGCTCTAAGGCATGGTGGCACGGTGGCTCTAAGGCACGGTGGCTCTAAGGCACGGTGGCACGGTGGCTCTAAGGCACGGTGGCTCGGTGGCTCTAAGGCACGGTAGCTCTAAGGCACGGTGGCTCTAAGGCATGGTGGCACGGTGGCTCTAAGGCACGGTGGCACGGTGGCTCTAAGGCACGGTGGCACGGTGGCTCTAAGGCACGGTGGCTCGGTGGCTCGGTGGCTCTAAAGCACGGTGGCTCTAAGGCACGGTGGCTCGGTGGCTTTAAGGTACGGTGGCTCTAAGGCACGGTGGCTCTAAGGCACGGTGGCTTTAAGGCACAGTGGCACGGTGGCTCTAAGGCACGGTGGCACGGTGGCTCTAAGGCACGGTGGCTCTAAGGCACGGTGGCACGGTGGCTCTAAGGCTCTAAGGCACGGTGGTTCTAAGGCACGGTGGTTCTAAGGCACGGTGGCTCTAAGGCACGGTGGCTCTAAGGCACGGTGGCTCTAATGCACGGTAGCTCTAAGGCACGGTGGCTCTAAGGCACGGTGGCTCTAAGACATGGTGGCACGGTGGCTCTAAGGCACAGTGGCTCTAAGGCACGGTGGCTCTAAGGCACGGTGGCACGGTGGCTCTAAGGCACGGTGTCACAGTGGCTCTAAGGCACAGTGGCATTCCTGTATCCACCGAGTCTAGCGATTTACTCCAGTACATTACTGGTCTTTCTCATCTCTATGAACCACTTTAAATCAAAATTGTATTGGTCACATTGGTCACTGTAGCGAAATGCTTGTGCTTCTAGTTCCGACCATGCAGTAATATCTAACAAGTAATCTAACAATTTCACAACAACTACCTTAGACACACAAGTGTAAAGGAATGATTAATAATATTTACATATAAATATATGGATGAGCGATGGCCGAACGGCATAGGCAAGATGCAGTAGATGGTATAGATTACAGTATATACATATGAGATGAGTAATGTAGGGTATGTAAAAAATATATAAAGTGGCATTGTTTAAGTGACTAGTGATACATTTATTACATCCCATTTTTAATTATTAAAGTGTCTAGAGATTGAGTCTGTATGTTGGTAGCAGCCACTCAATGTTAGTGATGGCTGTTTAACAGTCTGATGGCCTTGAGATAAACTGAAAAACAGCTTCTTTCATCTGCTAACCAGACTCAATTGCACAGGGTGGGGTCGAGACCCAAGGTCTCGAGCTTAATGACGAGTTTGGAGGGTACTATGGTGTTAAATTCTGAGCTGTAAGCGATGAACAGCATTCTTGCATAGGTATTCCTCTTGTCCAGATGGGTTAGGGCAGTGTGCTGTGTGATTGCGTCGTCTGTGGACCTATTGGGGCGGGAAGCAAATTGGAGTGGGTCTAGGGTGTCAGGTAGGGTGGAGGTGATATGGTCATTGACTAGTCTCTCAAAGCACTTGATGATGACGGAAGTGAGTGCTACAGGGCGATAGTCATTTAGCTCAGTTACCTTAGCTTTCTTGGGAACAGTAACAATGGTGGCCCTCTTGAAGCATGTGGGAACAGCAGACTGGGATAGGGGTTGATTGAATATGTCCATAAACACACCAGCCAGCTGGTCTGCGCAAGCTCTGAGGACGCGGCTGGGGATGCCGTCTGGGCTGGCAGCCTTGCGAGGGTTAACACATTTAAATATTTTTCTCACGTTGGCTGCGGTGAAGGAGAGCCCACAGGTTTTGGTGGCGGGCCATGTCAGTGGCACTGTATTGTCCTCAAAGCGAGCAAAGAAGTTGTTTAGTTTGTCTGGGAGCAAGACATCCTGGTCCGCGACGGGGCTGGTTTTCTTTTTGTAGTCCGTAATTGACTGTTAGACCCTGCCACATACGTCTCGTGTCTGAGCCGTTGAATTGCGACTCTACTTTGTCTCTATACTGACGCTTAGCTTGTTTGATTGCCTTGAGGAAGGAATAGCTACACTGTTTGTATTCAGTCATGTTTCCGGTCGCCTTGCCATGATTAAACGAGTGGTTCGTGCTTTCAGTTTTGCGTGAATGCTGCCATCAATCCACGGTTTCTGATTGGGGAAGGTTTTAATAGTCACTGTAGGTACCAAATCACCAATGCACTTGCTAATAAACTCGCTCACCGAATCAGCGTATACGTCAATGTTGTTGTCCGATGCTATCCAGAACATTTCCCAGTCCACGTGATCGAATCAATCTTGAAGCGTGGAATCAGATTGGTCGGACCAGCGTTGAACAGACCTGAGCACGGCGTTTCCTGTTTAAGTTTCTGTCTATAGGCTGGGAGCAACAAAATGGAGTCATGGTCAGATTTGCTGAAAGGAGGGCGAGGAGGGCTTTGTATGCATCGCGGAAACTTATCGATCGAACAGAGACTATACTAGGAGAAAATTCCCTTCTTGCTAATCTCAAAACGATTAGTTGTTGCTCTTTTGAAAAAGATGCAAACTGTTGTATAGCGGAATTTCCTTCGAATGCAGGAGGTTCCAGTGTCACCTTATACTCATTCTTCCAATGTCCGATTGTCCTACATATAAAACAGGGAGCTATCCCCTTTTATGTTTTTTTCCCCGCTACGTTTCTTAGTCTTATCTTGGCCATTGAAACTATAGTTTCAACTATAGTACTACCCTGATTTTCTCTATGGCCCTATTCACCCCTTGCACGTCTGCGAGGTGAGCAGGGTTATATTCTACTCTCAAAACATCGTCTTGAATTAAATCTACTACCCCGCAATTACCGTTTTGATCACAGGGTTCAAACCTGCCATCAAAGCAGAAGTGTAAATTCTATCAATACACTCCCGTACCCAGTCTTTCTGTGGCAGCATACTGGTACTCATTCTGGGTTTATCGTGGTGCATATTTTGTTGATAGAATGCTGGCATCAAAACGCTGGTATATTGAGCTTTTGATTCTGGTTTAATGTCTTTGTGCCAAGTCATAATTGCCTCCGTGAATTTTTTATTAGATTGGAATTCTCCGTCAGCAGGTAAATGTTGTCCAATTTCATCTAATTTGCTCAATTTTTTCCATATTCCAGCCGAATTGGTAGAATGCTCGTGCGCTTCTTTCAGTGCCTCCATGGCTTTATTAAACACTGCTAGCTCTATATTGCAGGGATAAATGGGACCGTTTGTCGCCATATAAATAGTTATTATTCCCTAAACACCCCCCGACGGTGTTCAGGGTATTTTAGATTTCTTCACTCCCATCTATAATACACACCTTCTATTAGCTATTTTCTAAGATAGCACAACACACTCCCCCGGATAATAATTCATTGGTCACGGCACTTAATACTTTCTATTAGAAAAATAGCTCCTGCAAATTTATTACGGGAGAATACGGATTACTTAATGGCTTTCTCCTGTATCTCCTCCAATATCCCTATTATTGATAACACTCATCACCAAAATGATTCACACTTGTCTTCCTATTTCCACATAATCTGCCATGGTTCACTACCCCAACAGGGCACAAAACAAACCTCCTTCACACATACAAACTCACACCCTGTGCTCTCACGGCCACTGTGACTGGGCCTTTTGCCCTTCTTACTGGTCTATATACCGTTACACTATGGTTTTACCCTCCACAGGACTACCCTGTTTAGGTCTTCCTCTCTCTCTAGGAGATGTTACCCTCCACAGGACTACCCTGTTTAGGTCTTCCTCTCTCTCTAGGAGATTTTACCCTCCACAGGACTACCCTGTATAGGTCTTCCTCTCTCTCTAGGAGATTTTACCCTCCACAGGACTACCCTGTTCAGGACTTCCTCTCTCTCTAGGAGATTTTACCCTCCACAGGACTACCCTGTTTAGGTATTCCTCTCTCTCTAGGAGATTTTACCCTCCACAGGACTACCCTGTTCAGGACTTCCTCTCTCTCTAGGAGATTTTACCCTCCACAGGACTACCCTGTTCAGGTCTTCCTCTCTCTCTAGGAGATTTTACCCTCCACAGGACTACCCTGTTTAGGACTTCCTCTCTCTCTAGGAGATTAGTAGTAGTGCTGTAGGGGAACAGAACAGTGTAGTGACCACAGCATGTGGTGGTGGTGTAGGGGAACAGAACAGTGTAGTGACCACAGCATGTGGTGGTGGTGTAGGGGAACAGAACAGTGTAGTGACCACAGCATGTGGTGGTGGTGTAGGGGAACAGAACAGTGTAGTGACCACAGCATGTGGTGGTGGTGTAGGGGAACAGAACAGTGTAGTGACCACAGCATGTGGTGGTGGTGACCACAGCATGTGGTAGGGGAACAGAACAGTGTAGTGACCACAGCATGTGGTGGTGGTGTAGGGGAACAGAACAGTGTAGTGACCACAGCATGTGGTGGTGGTGTAGGGAACAGAACAGTGTAGTGACCACAGCATGTGGTGGTGGTGTAGGGGAACAGAACAGTGTAGTGACCACAGCATGTGGTGGTGGTGTAGGGGAACAGAACAGTGTAGTGACCACAGCATGTGGTGGTGGTGTAGGGGAACAGAACAGTGTAGTGACCACAGCATGTGGTGGTGTAGGGGAACAGAACAGTGTGTGACTGTTTCCTGTGTCCAGGTTGACCCTGTCTGGAGAGAAGTGTCGTAGTGATGATGAGGATCTAGAGACTGAGATCTCTAGGTGGAAGGGGAAGCTGAAGGTAAGACTAGTGGTCATGTCTGAGAAGTCAAATGTCATTGTGATCAAACCACATATAGATCACAGCCACGTGTGTGTGTGTGTGTGTGTGTGTGTGTGTGTGTGTGTGTGTGTGTGTTAATGTTCCTAATGTATTTCATGATGATATGTGATATTGAGAGACCAGTAGAAATATTATAGTACGTCTTAACAATATGAATATATTCATGTTCTTTATTTTATTTCAGTTGTCAGGTTTTATATTCCTTCCTCACTGTTGTTATCTTTGTTGTTTTAGAGAACGTTGGCTGTTCCAGTTCTGTTGCTGACCACTCTGGTAGAGATGAACTCAGATGGGTTGAGGAGATTTCAGTCTAACCTGACTAGTGGCCATCCGTTTAGCTTTCCTCCCATCCCAGAGAGCCAGCTGGAGAACACTGACAGACAGGTCACAGTGGATCAGATGGTGAAGAGATACGACCATGAGGGAGCTGTAGAGAACACACTGAAGATCCTGAGGAGGAGGAATCTGGATGATCTGGCAGAGAAGTTAGAGAGAGATCACACTAGAGGTAACATAGACAGAATGTACATCAATCTATACATCACCATCACAGTTCAGTGTAGGTCTAACCAGAAATAACATTCAACTGACTTCATAATAACATTCAGCAGACCCCTCTTTTATAATGTGTATTCATGATGTATCCAGGTGACCCCTCTTTTATAATGTTTATTCATGATGTATCCAGGTGACCCCTCTCTTATAATGTTTATTCATGATGTATCCAGGTGACCCCTCTCTTATAATGTTTATTCATGATGTATCCAGGTGACCCCTCTCTTATAATGTTTATTCATGATGTATCCAGGTGACCCCTCTTTTATAATGTGTATTCATGATGTATCCAGGTGACCCCTCTTTTATAATGTTCATTCATGATGTATCCAGGTGACCCCATGATGATTAAACAACAATCCAACATTCATTACATTCCATACAGTCACCAATACAGTAGTGAATATTTCACAAACAGATGAGACTTTCTAACCATGACTGTATATCTCTTCCTGAGCTTCCTGATCTGGAAGATGAACCAGAATGATCTGGCAGAGAAGTTAGAGATCAGAGAAGTAGAACTGTAGACAAGGACCCTAACTGACTCTCTATCCCCCTCCTATCTTCCCCTCTATTTCCCCAGTTTCTCCCTCTTTCTCAGGTATTCCCACTGCCTCATACATGTCCTTATTCCAACCCAGGCCCAAATCCTCCCTCTCCCCCCTCTACGACGCAATACACCCCCTTCTCTCCAGCTCCCCCTCCTTCCTGTTGTCACTAACTACTGGTAGCTCAGGACAGCTTAGCTCACAGGTAAGAGCACGGTTAGAGAAGTGTTTGATCACTTCTACCCTCATATGTTAAAACACCTGTACTCACTGTCATAGTCAGTTCTACAGTTCTACCCTCATATGTTACATCACCTGTACTCACTGTCTTAGTCAGTTCTACCCTCATATGTTAAAACACCTGTACTCACGGTCATAGTCAGTTCTACAGTTCTACCCTCATATGTTACATCACCTGTACTCACTGTCATAGACAGTTCTACAGTTCTACCCTCATGTTACATCACCTGTACTCACTGTCATAGTCAGTTCTACAGTTCTACCCTCATATGTTACATCACCTGTACTCACTGTCATAGTCAGTTCTACAGTTCTACCCTCATATGTTACATCACCTGTACTCACTGTCATAGACAGTTCTACCCTCATATGATAAAACTGTCATGTGAAACTGTACACACATACAGTCTAGATAATTAACTAATCTCTCATTTACACTATGAGTGGTAGAGATCAGGCTATATCCACACACACACACACACACACACACACACACACACACACACACACACACACACACACACACACACACACACACACACACACACACACACACACACACACACACACACACACACACACACACACACACACACACACACACCACATTAGACAAAAAAAGCTGTGAGTATATTCCTGTACCACGTTGTTTGTATGTGGCTATGTTAATGTTCTTTAAATCAGTAGTCAGTATATTCTCTATCTCTATCTATCTCTATCTTATCACCTTTGTTATTTTAGAGACCCTCCATGTTGGATGTTCCAACTGTGCTGCCTACAACTCTGGAGGAGCTCACTGAAGAACAGCTGAAGATATTTCAGTCTAGCCTGTCTAGTGACCCAGAGAGTCAGCTGGAGAACACTGACAGACAGGACACAGTGGATCAGATGGTGAAAAGATACGGCACTCAGAGAGCTGTGGGGGAAACATGGAGGATCCTGAGAAGGACGAACCAACATAATGTAGCAGAGAAGTTAGAGAGAGATCAGGGTAGAGGTAACACAGTAAAACTGTCTGAAGAAAATATATCATAAATGTTCCTTCAAACAAAGACAACATGATTTAAATAGATAATTGTATATCAACAGGACAATGTAATGAACAACAACACCATTATCTCTCTTCACTTCCTCTTCTATACCTGTATCTACCACAGCAACAACATGCTCATCAGACACTGGTAATGATGAAAAGAGAGAGAAGAAACAGGGCCGTCTGGCTACAAGTTCTAGAGTCTGGGACAGAGTGCTACACAAGGCCACACAACACACACACAAACACACAGGTTCTGAGGTGAGACATAGAGAGGTGAGACATAGAGAGTCTGGGACAGAGAGGTATCAAGCACCAGTTTCATTGGAATTCAAATGGCCAAAGATGCCCTGGTCAAGTTGAGGAAGAGACGGGATGTTTGGGTCCATCTTTTCGCCTTCATTTTGGAGGACTTTTATTTCGACACAAGTTGAAGAAATGTACCTGCAGAACCTGTGTGTTTGTGTGTGTGTGTTGTGTGGCCTTGTGTAGTCTACTCACCTTGTGTGTGTTGTTTGCAGTCAAACAGAGGTTTCCGGAGTGAAAGGTCAAGCTCCCTCCTGCTGCCTTCATCATGCTCATCATTACAGCCTGTTGAGGAATCCATGGGTCATCTCGCCTTCAACACACTTCTCCATGCCTCCCACTTTCATGTCTCACCTACACGTAAGTCACCTGTCTATGTCTCACCTCTCCACGTCTCTCCTCTCCACGTCTCTCTTTTCCATGTCTACTTTTTCTTCATCTGAGAAGAGCCTCTCCTCTTCCCTGGGGTTTACCAATACTTTACCAGCCTGATTCAATAGAGTCTGTCTGGCATTTTAACATTATCTACAGCAGTTTAAACACCATCAACAACATGGACCAGGGGGTGGGATAACAACATGGACCAGGGGGTGGGTTAACAACATGGACCAGGGGGTGGGTTAACAACATGGACCAGGGGTGGGTTAACAACATGGACCAGGGGGTGGGATAACAACATGGACCAGGGGGTGGGATAACAACATGGACCAGGGGGTGGGATAACAACATGGACCAGGGGTGGGATAACAACATGGACCAGGGGTGGGTTAACAACATGGACCAGGGGTGGGTTAACAACATGGACCAGGGGGTGGGTTAACAACATGGACCAGGGGGTGGGATAACAACATGGACCAGGGGTGGGGTAACAACATGGACCAGGGGGTGGGGGTAACAACATGGGCCAGGGGGTGGGGTAACAACATGGACCAGGGGGTGGGGTAACAACATGGACCAGGGGGTGGGATAACAACATGGACCAGGGGGTGGGGTAACAACATGGGCCAGGGGGTGAGGCCACCATGACCTCCACTCCACCATGACCTCCACTCCACCATGACCTCCCCTCCACCATGACCTCAACTCCACCATGACCTCCACTCCACCATGACCCCCACTCCACCATGACCTCCACTCCACCATGACCCCCACTCCACCATGACCCCCACTCCACCATGACCCCCACTCCACCATGACCTCCAGTCCACCATGACCCCAGGCCACCATGACCTCCACTCCACCATGACCTCCCCTCCACCATGACCCCCACTCCACCATGACCTCCACTCCACCATGACCCCCAGGCCACAGCCTTTCAGTGGACAGTGTCTCTCTGTCTTTGTTTGTCAATGTTCCTCTCTTCCCAGAACCCAATGATCCCATCTTAGGACAGGCCTTGCCGATATCACCCAGCCCTGTGGCTCGCTCTCCCAGTTGTTCCTCATCAGACACTGGACCAAGTGAAGAAGAGAGAGAAGAACGAGTTTTACCAGCTCAAAGAGTAGTGGCTGACACCGAGATGGAGGAGTTAACCTGGATGGAGACAACTGCAACAGTCCAATCAGCTGAAGATCCAGTCTCCAACAGTCTGACTCCAACAGTCCAATCAGCTGAAGATCCAGTCTCCAACAGTCTGACTCCAACAGTCCAATCAACTGAAGATCCAGCCTCCAACAGTCTGACTCCAACAGTCCAATCAGCTGAAGATCCAGTCTCCAACAGTCTGACTCCAACAGTCCAATCAGCTGAAGATCCAGTCTCCAACAGTCTGACTCCAACAGTCCAATCAGCTGAAGATCCAGGGCCCTCATACAGTTATGCGAATAGCCTCACCTCGAGTTGGCAGCCATCGCTGGTAAAGGATTATTACAGTGATATAATTATATAATATATTGACTGACAAATGAATTGGATTTATCTATAAATATTTTGAATACGTATATACAGTGCATTCAGAAAAGTATTCAGACCCCTTGACATTTTCCACATTTTGTTACTTTACAGCCTTATTCTAAAAATGATTAAATAAATTAAAATCCTCATCACTCTACACACAAGACCCCATAATGACAAAGCGAAAACAGTTTTTTAGACAGAAATACTTTATTTACGTAAGTATTCTGACCCTTTGCGATGAGACTCGAATTTGAGCTCAGGTACATCCTGTTTCCATTGATCATCCTTGAGATGTTTTTACAACTTGATTGGAGCCCACCTGTGGTATATTCAATTGATTGGACATGATTTGGAAAGGCACACACCTGTCTATATAAGGTCCCACAGTTGACAGTGCATGTAAGAGCCATAACCAAGACATGAGGAATTGTCCGTAGAGCTTCAAGACAGGTGGATGCACAGATCTGGGGAATGGGTACCAAAACATTTCTGCAGCATTGAAGGTCTCCAAGAACACACAAACACTCTTCCTAGAGCTGGCCGCCCGGCCAAACTGAGAAATCAGGGGAGGTTACCAAGAACCTGATGGTCACTCTGACAGAGCTCCAGAGTTCATCTTTCGAGATGGCAAAGCCGTCCAGAAGGACAACCATCTCCGCAGCACTCCACCAATCAGGCCTTTATGGTAGAGTGGTCAGATGGAAGCCGCTCCTCAGTAAAAGGCACATAAAGGACTCGCAGGACCATGAGAAACAAGATTCTCTGGTTTGATGAAACCAAGATTGAACTCTGGCCTGAATGCCAAGCATCACGTCTGGAGGAAACCTGGCACCATCCCTACGGTGAAGCATGGTGGTGGCAGCATCACATCTGGAGGAACCCTGGCACCATCCCTACGGTGAAACATAGTGGTGGCAGCATCACGTCTGGAGGAACCCTGGCACCATCCCTACGGTGAAGCATAGTGGTGGCAGCATCACGTCTGGAGGAAACCTGGCACCATCCCTACGGTGAAGCATAGTGGTGGCAGCATCATGCTGTGAGGAAGTTTTTCAGCGGCAGGGACTTGGAGACTAGTCAGGATCTAGGGAAAGATGAACGGAGCAAAGTACAGAAAGATCCTTGATGGAAACCTGCTCCAGAGCGCTCAGGACCTCAGACTGGGGCGAAGGATCACCTCCCAACAGGACAATGACCTGTCGCGATACGAAACCTTCAGCCCCACCCCTTGGCCGGCAGTGGGGCTGCTAGAGGTGGTTAGCGTCCCGTTCCCTGGATTGGACAGGGCACTATAGATACTTCAGGTTATCTCGGTATAACCAGGACCGCTCGCGTAGCCCTGCCTCTCTTTCTATATCGAAGCGTTGTCCGCGTAGAGAGGTCTTTTGCCTTGTCACTCTCAACGGTCTAGCTCTAGCTGGGATGTGTGAACCCCACCTTTATCCTCTAGACTCTTTGCTTCACCACTAATTGATCCCTGAGTTGTTATTAAGCACTAGTCCTACCAGTCTCTATATGATTTCCCTGTGGTTGAGTATTTCCCCTCTGTGATGTATCTAGTTTAAAGTGTGAAGACCTTTAGTCAACTTCAAATCAAATCAAATCAAATCAAATTTTATTTGTCACATACACATGGTTAGCAGATGTTAATGCCAGTGTAGCGAAATGCTTGTGCTTCTAGTTCCGACAATGCAGTGATAACCAACAAGTAATCTAACTAACAATTCCAAAACTACTGTCTTATACACAGTGTAAGGGGATAAGGAATATGTACATAAGGATATATGAATGAGTGATGGTACAGAGCAGCATACAGTAGATGGTATCGAGTACAGTATATACATATGAGATGAGTATGTAGACAAAGTAAACAAAGTGGCATAGTTAAAGTGGCTAGTGACATAAGAATGCAGTCGATGATCTAGAGTACAGTATATGCATATGAGATGAATAGTGTAGGGTAAGTAACATTATATAAGGTAGCATTGTTTAAAGTGGCTAGTGATATATTTACATCATTTCCCATCAATTCCCATTATTAAAGTGGCTGGAGTTGGGTCAGTGTCAATGACAGTGTGTTGGCAGCAGCCACTCAATGTTAGTGATTGCTGTTTAACAGTCTGATGGCCTTGAGATAGAAGCTGTTTTTCAGTCTCTCGGTCCCAGCTTTGATGCACCTGTACTGACCTCGCCTTCTGGATGATAGCGGGGTGAACAGGCAGTGGTTCGGGTGGTTGATGTCCTTGATGATCTTTATGGCCTTCCTGTAACATCGGGTGGTGTAGGTGTCCTGGAGGGCAGGTAGTTTGCCCCCGGTGATGCGTTGTGCAGACCTCACTACCCTCTGGAGAGCCTTACGGTTGAGGGCGGAGCAGTTGCCGTACCAGGCGGTGATACAGCCCGCCAGGATGCTCTCGATTGTGCATCTGTAGAAGTTTGTGAGTGCTTTTGGTGACAAGCCGAATTTCTTCAGCCTCCTGAGGTTGAAGAGGCGCTGCTGCGCCTTCTTCACGACGCTGTCAACTTAGTCTCACTACTCTGCCCGTCGGCTATGTATCGCTTGGAAAATAAAACTTAGATAGATCGATAAGACAATTAAATGAATCACTACTGGACACACCTTCCTCCTTGTCTTTTAATGGTAACTCATTCTGTCATAGAGCATTGATCCATGTTTCCAGTGTCCCGGTAGCGGGGAGTGTCAGAGTTGTTATCTCCCGTGCCGTTAACTGTCTTTGAGAGAACCTTTTGCTCGAGACAAAATAAGACTACCGTTTATTTTTGAAAACACTCTGTTTTTGTCTTTTACAAATCAAACACACTTCAAAATACACAATTTGTTACTCGGTCACACACAGCGTTAATCAAAAACATGCAATTGACTTAATGCTCTTATAAAATGCCTGGTACAATGATAACACTTATCTCTATATTAAATACTTATAATAGTTATTTAATTACCTCTGAGAGATGACGAGAAGACCCACGAGATCAGGAGCAGAGTTTCAATCAGTCAGAGTTCTGTTAAGAATTTAGATAGGTAGCGACTCCCCTCTACTGGCTGAGAGGTTGAATTGGAGTCGGTGCTTTACTAAATTGAGAGATTCAAGTTTGGCCGGGATGGGAGAACCCGCTGGTGATTCCCTGCCCCAAATGGAATATCAAAAAGTCTGTGTCCGCAACGAGGTCGAGATGCTGAGCTCAATCGAGAGGTTCCGGAGAACACTTCTGGATATATTTGCATCAGCACCCACGCGCCTGGCGCAAAGCGACAAAACAACTGGTCAATAGTTAAACGGTATATCGGAGAGTCACTTCTCAGATCCAACAAGTTAGAATCTTTTAAGTAATTTGAGTCAGGTGTCAATTTACCCGAAGTCAAATGGTTGTCTAAATTAATTCAGAATTCAAGAAGTCAGCGCCAAAGTAATGGCAAATGTCTCTTTATATACCGTTTGATTCTCTGCACCCGATCCACTGCTCCTCCCATTCCCTCAGAGCAGAGAGGGTGATGACATATCTTACAACAGGAAACACTTTTCTTACAGTGCATATATGGGCCTCTGGTTATGACAGAGCCTATTACTCTAGCAACAATGAGGAAACACTTTTCTTACAGTGCGCATATGGGCCTCTGTTTATGACAGTGCCCTTACTCTATCAGCAATGAGTCTATCAGCTGTTCCCCATTCAGAGGTGTCACTTGAGGCAGAGGGTGATTCTTCCTGACACCAGTCAGGTTCAATAGTTGGTTGGCTTGAATCGTCTTCTGGTGGCTTTGCCCAATCCGGTTTTTCAGTAGGCCAGGTCATCTCTGTCTCTACCCTTGGTGGGTAAGACAAGGGAAGAGGACCAGGAGGTAGATCCATTTGGCGTTTTACTACAGACCCTAACCACACAGCCAAGACAACGCAGGAGTGGCTTCGGGACAAGTCTCTGAATGTCCCCGAGTGTCTTCCAGCCAGAGCCTGGACTTGAACCCAATCGAATATCTATGGAGAGACCTGAAAATAGCTGTGTAGCGTCGCTCCTGAACCTGGTAGAGCTTGAGAGGATCTGCAGAGAAGAATTAATGAAAGGCCCCAAATACAGGTGTGCCAAGCTTGTAGCGTCATACCCAAGAAGACTTGAGGCTGTAATCGCTGCCAAAGGTGCTTCAGCAAAGTACTGAGTAAAGGGTCTGAATACTTACGTAAATGTTATGTCATTTTTTAAAAATGTTATACGTTTGCAAACATTTTTGAAAAACTGTTTTTGCTTTGTCATTATGGAGTATTGTCTGTAGATTGATGAGGGAGAAAAAATATATATTTTAGAATAATGCTGTAACGTAACAAAATGTGGAAAAAGTTAAAGGGGCTGAATAATTTCAAAATGCAGTGCATAAATACAGTTCTATTCTCTAGTAACTTCTCCAAACTGTTGGTTTAAGACCTGTTGTAACTACATTTTAGGAACTTTGTAATGAATTTACTCCAGACATCTTGGATCATGAGGGCAACGGAACTTACCGGTAACATATATTTCTTGTTTTCTCATTGTATGGTCGTAGATAGGAAATATTGTTACATTATATTTATCATGCTGTTTGGTCTAGATTCCAGTGCCCCCATGCAGGTCTGTTCCAGTGCAGTATAACAGGCCTGGTGTTCAGGATGGAGGGAGAAGGAGAGGTGCTCTATAGGACAGTCCACTGGGACAGGAGGCTTCTATCTCAGAGAGGCAAGAGACCTGCAGGACCCCTGTTCATGTTTAGATGCCTTAAGGGGTCTGTCAGTCAACTACACCTCCCACACTGTCAGATGCATTCTGGTAAGTATTCATTTCAAGTAACTTTCAGGAATTAATTTCTCTTTCAAGACTGCTCTAAAATCTGCTAATATGCTACATTGTCTTGATTGTCATTTCTATTGTATATCTGAGAAAGCTCTAAATGTTCTGTTTCTTTCCCAGGTGGTGGATGTGACTTCCTGTCTGTAGCCCATGTGACTGATGACAACATGGAGTTTATCCCTCCACATGAGATAACAGAAACACACATCATAATTAACGTCACTGGATTCTCTGCTTATGGCATCGTCCATGAAGAAGATGCTCCCATCTCCCCTATCCAGGGGCTTGTGTTGATATTCTACCAACCGTTTGTCCCTGAACAGAGGTCCATCCTGAATGTGTTGTTGCTTCCCAGTAATGTTGTGAGAAAAGAGGTGAGCTGGAACCCTACAACCCTAAAAAAACACTTCTATCTGTCAGGAATTCAATCAAACACACAATGGGGAATGTAATGCTAGCATAACGGCTAAACATGTAGTCAAACACACAATGGGGAATGTAATGCTAGCATAACGGCTAAACATGTAATCAAACACACAATGGGGAATGTAATGCTAGCATAACGGCTAAACATGTAATCAAACACACAATGGGGAATGTAATGCTAGCATAACGGCTAAACATGTAATCAAACACACAATGGGGAATGTAATGCTAGCATAATGGCTAAACATGTAATCAAACACACAATGGGGAATGTAATGCTAGCATAATGGCTAAACATGTTATCAAACACACAATGGGGAATGTAATGCTAGCATAACGGCCAAACATGTAATCAAACACAATGGGGAATGTAATGCTAGCATAACGGCTAAACATGTAGTCAAACACACAATGGGGAATGTAATGCTAGCATAACGGCTAAACATGTAATCAAACACACAATGGGGAATGTAATGCTAGCATAACGGCTAAACATGTAATCAAACACACAATGGGGAATGTAATGCTAGCATAACGGCTAAACATGTAATCAAACACACAATGGGGAATGTAATGCTAGCATAACGGCTAAACATGTAATCAAACACACAATGGGGAATGTAATGCTAGCATAATGGCTAAACATGTAATAAAACACACAATGGGGAATGTAATGCTAGCATAATGGCTAAACATGTAATCAAACACACAATGGGGAATGTAATGCTAGCATAACGGCCAAACATGTAATCAAACACAATGGGGAATGTAATGCTAGCATAAAGGCTAAACATGTAATCAAACACACAATGGGGAATGTAATGCTAGCATAACGGCTAAACATGTAATCAAACACACAATGGGGAATGTAATGCTAGCATAACGGCTAAACATGTAATCAAACACACAATGGGGAATGCAATGCTAGCATAACGGCCAAACATGTAGTCAAACACACAATGGGGAATGTAATGCTAGCATAACGGCTAAACATGTAATCAAACACACAATGGGGAATGTAATGCTAGCATAACGGCTAAACATGTAATCAAACACACAATGGGGAATGTAATGCTAGCATAACGGCTAAACATGTAATCAAACACACAATGGGGAATGTAATGCTAGCATAACGGCTAAACATGTAGTCAAACACACAATGGGGAATGTAATGCTAGCATAACGGCTAAACATGTAATCAAACACACAATGGGGAATGTAATGCTAGCATAACGGCCAAACATGTAATCAAACACAATGGGGAATGTAATGCTAGCATAACGGCTAAACATGTAATCAAACACACAATGGGGAATGTAATGCTAGCATAACGGCTAAACATGTAATCAAACACACAATGGGGAATGTAATGCTAGCATAACGGCTAAACATGTAGTCAAACACACAATGGGGAATGTAATGCTAGCATAACGGCTAAACATGTAATCAAACACACAATGGGAATGTAATGCTAGCATAACGGCCAAACATGTAATCAAACACAATGGGGAATGTAATGCTAGCATAAAGGCTAAACATGTAATCAAACACACAATGGGGAATGTAATGCTAGCATAACGGCTAAACATGTAATCAAACACACAATGGGGAATGTAATGCTAGCATAACGGCTAAACATGTAATCAAACACACAATGGGGAATGCAATGCTAGCATAACGGCTAAACATGTAGTCAAACACACAATGGGGAATGTAATGCTAGCATAACGGCTAAACATGTAATCAAACACACAATGGGGAATGTAATGCTAGCATAACGGCTAAACATGTAATCAAACACACAATGGGGAATGTAATGCTAGCATAACGGCTAAACATGTAATCAAACACACAATGGGAATGTAATGCTAGCATAACGGCTAAACATGTAATCAAACACACAATGGGGAATGTAATGCTAGCATAACGGCTAAACATGTAGTCAAACACACAATGGGGAATGTAATGCTAGCATAACGGCTAAACATGTAATCAAACACACAATGGGGAATGTAATGCTAGCATAACGGCTAAACATGTAATCAAACACACAATGGGGAATGTAATGCTAGCATAACGGCTAAACATGTAATCAAACACACAATGGAGAATGTAATGCTAGCATAACGGCTAAACATGTAATCAAACACACATTGGGGAATGTAATGCTAGCATAACGGCTAAACATGTAGTCAAACACACAATGGGGAATGTAATGCTAGCATAACGGCTAAACATGTAGTCAAACACACAATGGGGAATGTAATGCTAGCATAACGGCTAACCATGTAATCAAACACACATTGGGGAATGTAATGCTAGCATAACGGCTAAACATGTAGTCAAACACACAATGGGGAATGTAATGCTAGCATAACGGCTAAACATGTAGTCAAACACACAATGGGGAATGTAATGCTAGCATAACGGCTAACCATGTAATCAAACACACATTGGGGAATGTAATGCTAGCATAACGGCTAAACATGTAATCAAACACACATTGGGGAATGTAATGCTAGCATAACGGCCAAACATGTAATCAAACACACAATGGGGAATGTAATGCTAGCATAACGGCTAACCATGTAATCAAACACACATTGGGGAATGTAATGCTAGCATAACGGCTAAACATGTAATCAAACACACAATGGGGAATGTAATGCTAGCATAACGGCTAAACATGTAATCAAACACACAATGGGGAATGTAATGCTAGCATAACGGCTAAACATGTAATCAAACACACAATGGGGAATGTAATGCTAGCATAACGGCTAAACATGTAATCAAACACACAATGGGAAATGTAATGCTAGCATAACGGCTAAACATGTAATCAAACACACAATGGGGAATGTAATGCTAGCATAACGGCTAAACATGTAATCAAACACACAATGGGGAATGTAATGCTAGCATAACGGCTAAACATGTAATCAAACACACAATGGAGAATGTAATGCTAGCATAACGGCTAAACATGTAATCAAACACACATTGGGGAATGTAATGCTAGCATAACGGCTAAACATGTAGTCAAACACACAATGGGGAATGTAATGCTAGCATAACGGCTAAACATGTAGTCAAACACACAATGGGGAATGTAATGCTAGCATAACGGCTAACCATGTAATCAAACACACATTGGGGAATGTAATGCTAGCATAACGGCTAAACATGTAGTCAAACACACAATGGGGAATGTAATGCTAGCATAACGGCTAAACATGTAGTCAAACACACAATGGGGAATGTAATGCTAGCATAACGCTAAACCATGTAATCAAACACACATTGGGGAATGTAATGCTAGCATAACGGCTAAACATGTAATCAAACACACATTGGGGAATGTAATGCTAGCATAACGGCCAAACATGTAATCAAACACACAATGGGGAATGTAATGCTAGCATAACGGCTAACCATGTAATCAAACACACATTGGGGAATGTAATGCTAGCATAACGGCTAAACATGTAATCAAACACACAATGGGGAATGTAATGCTAGCATAACGGCTAAACATGTAATCAAACACACAATGGGGAATGTAATGCTAGCATAACGGCTAAACATGTAATCAAACACACAATGGGGAATGTAATGCTAGCATAACGGCTAAACATGTAATCAAACACACAATGGGAAATGTAATGCTAGCATAACGGCTAAACATGTAATCAAACACACAATGGGGAATGTAATGCTAGCATAACGGCTAAACATGTAATCAAACACACAATGGGGAATGTAATGCTAGCATAACGGCTAAACATGTAATCAAACACACAATGGGAAATGTAATGCTAGCATAACGGCTAAACATGTAATCAAACCATTATGGAGAGTAGCAAGGAACAAGTAGCAAGTTTGACTGAATTCCATCTGCTGACCTTTTTCATCTTATTGCTTTATTCTCAAACTTTATGTATTTTTTTACTCACATTCTCGTAAAAAAAATGTCATTTTGAAGCACAACAAACCTGTCTATTGTTGGCTCTTTCAAGGTGCGGGAGGTGATTGAAAGGGATGGAATTAGAGAAATTCAAACAACTTCTCAGTGTAAACTAACCCCGAAGCAAGAATACACCCTCTCCACTTATTCTGCAGATGGACATCGAATACAACCAAAAGTAAATCTGGGATATTTTTCAATAACAATTTTTTTATTACTGCCATTTTTCATTTCATTCTCACTTATCATTTCACTGACTAGAAACGTCTCTTGATTTCAGGAAGCAGAGTTTGTGAAATGTGATTCCTATGAAAACTACTACTACCCCACATTTCAGTTGTTCTTACAAACTATAGTTAAAGAAGTTGATCTGCTTCTGAAAGAAAAGGAAGGTGATGAACTTGTATGGAACAGACTTGTCTGGCTGCCAGGTAACAGACATTCAGAGATCAAATCAAATGAAGTCAGACCAGGAGCAGCAGAACTAGTACATGTTGTAGTTCTCTGATAGTAGTACTGTTACATGTTGTAGTTCTCTGATAGTAGTACTGTTACATGTTGTAGTTCTCTGATAGTAGTACTGTTACATGTTGTAGTTCTCTGATAGTAGTACTGTTACATGATGTAGTTCTCTGAAAGTAGTACTGTTACATGTTGTAGTTCTCTGATAGTGGTACTGTTACATGTTGTAGTTCTCTGATAGTAGTACTGTTACATGATGTAGTTCTCTGATAGTATCACTGTTACATGTTGTAGTACTGTTACATGTTGTAGTTCTCTGATAGTAGTACTGTTACATGTTGTAGTTCTCTGATAGTATCACTGTTACATGTTGTAGTACTGTTACATGTTGTAGTTCTCTGATAGTAGTACTGTTACATGTTGTAGTTCTCTGATAGTATCACTGTTACATGTTGTAGTTCTCTGATAGTAGTACTGTTACATGTTGTAGTTCTCTGATAGTAGTACTGTTACATGTTGTAGTACTGTTACATGTTGTAGTTCTCTGATAGTATCACTGTTACATGTTGTAGTTCTCTGATAGTAGTACTGTTACATGTTGTAGTTCTCTGATAGTAGTACTGTTACATGTTGTAGTTCTCTGATAGTATCACTGTTACATGTTGTAGTTCTCTGATAGTATCACTGTTACATGTTGTAGTTCTCTGGTAGTATCACTGTTACATGTTGTAGTTCTCTGATAGTAGTACTGTTACATGTTGTAGTTCTCTGATAGTAGTACTGTTACATGTTGTAGTTCTCTGATAGTAGTACTGTTACATGTTGTAGTACTGTTACATGTTGTAGTTCTCTGATAGTAGTACTGTTACATGTTGTAGTTCTCTGATAGTAGTACTGTTACATGTTGTAGTTCTCTGATAGTAGTACTGTTACATGTTGTAGTTCTCTGATAGTATCACTGTTACATGTTGTAGTTCTCTGATAGTAGTATTGTTACATGTTGTAGTTCTCTGATAGTAGTACTGTTACATGTTGTAGTTCTCTGATAGTATCACTGTTACATGTTGTAGTACTGTTACATGTTGTAGTTCTCTGCTAGTAGTACTGTTACATGTTGTAGTTCTCTGATAGTATCACTGTTACATGTTGTAGATATGTACATATGATTATAGTTGGTTTTTATGAATGTACCTTTCATCAGATAGTTAAACACCTTCTCTTTTCATCCTCAGCCTCACCAACGGATGTCCCCTCTACAGGTACTGTTGACCTTCCACTGACATTCACCACCATTATAAACCTCTCAACAACCACTGAGATTCATCACCATTATAAACCTCTCAATAACCAGCTAGAGATTAATCACCATTATAAACCTCTCAATAACCAGCTAGAGATTAATCACCATTATAAACCTCTCAATAACAAACTAGAGATTCATCACCATTATAAACCTCTCAATAACCAGCTAGAGATTCATCACCATTATAAACCTCTCAATAACCAGCTAGAGATTCATCACCATTATAAACCTCTCAATAACAAACTAGAGATTCATCACCATTATAAACCTCTCAATAACAAACTAAAGTTAACTGGACAGTATCTTGTCATCCTAGACAGTGTCTTATCATCCTAAACAGTATCCTATCACCCTAGACAGTGTTTTAATACATAATTTCCCCCTCCCAGTTTCAGCTGTTTCCCCTGCAGCCCCTACTGCCAACCCCTCTACCCCCCCTGGCAGAGCCTTCATCAGAAGACACAGGATGTCTCTAGAGACTCGCCTGGGACTCTTACAGCCCATATTCCTGCGTCTCCAGGATCGTGGTGTTCTGATTCACGAGGAGAGGGAGGAGGTGGTCAGTAAATCCACCAAGACCCTACAGAACCAAGCCCTGCTGGACATGGTGGTAAGGAAGGGGTCTCGCGCCCAGGAACACTTCTACCAGGTCCTGAAGGAAGTAGATCCCTGCCTGGTCGAAGACCTGGAAGAGCAGACAGTCTGAGAGGTAACCATGGATACAACAGCATCAGGATATATATCACCACAATACTAATACATGCTCTGAAAGAGACAGAGGTAACCATG
Organism: Oncorhynchus nerka; assembly: GCF_034236695.1. Classification (NCBI taxonomy): domain Eukaryota; kingdom Metazoa; phylum Chordata; class Actinopteri; order Salmoniformes; family Salmonidae; genus Oncorhynchus; species Oncorhynchus nerka. The sequence goes on along the minus strand of NW_027040232.1, from coordinate 140,702 downwards.
GATACAACCTCAGAAGATATCAAAACATTTATCAGAGACAGAGAGCAGCACTTTGAGGAGCTACTGTCTACCAGACAACCTACCTGTGTTACTCTGGTACACCGGCTACAGACTACAAGATCAGGGCTACTGTCTACCAGACAACCTACCTGTGTTACTCTGGTACACCGGCTACAGACTACAAGATCAGGGCTACTGTCTACCAGACAACCTACCTGTGTTACTCTGGTACACCGGCTACAGACTACAAGATCAGGGACAACCTACCTGTGTTACTCTGGTCTACAGACTACAAGATCAACCTACCTGTGTTACTCTGGTACACTGGCTACAGACTACAAGATCAGGGCTACTGTCTACCAGACAACCTACCTGTGTTACTCTGGTACACTGGCTACAGACTACAAGATCAGGGCTACTGTCTACCAGACAACCTACCTGTGTTACTCTGGTACACTGGCTACAGACTACAAGATCAGGGCTACTGTCTACCAGACAACCTACCTGTGTTACTCTGGTACACTGGCTACAGACTACAAGATCAGGGCTACTGTCTACCAGACAACCTACCTGTGTTACTCTGGTACACTGGCTACAGACTACAAGATCAGGGCTACTGTCTACCAGACAACCTACCTGTGTTACTCTGGTACACCGTCTACAGACTACAAGATCAGGGCTACTGTCTACCAGACAACCTACCTGTGTTACTCTGGTACACCGTCTACAGACTACAAGATCAGGGCTACTGTCTACCAGACAACCTATCTGTGTTACTCTGGTACACTGGCTACAGACTACAAGATCAGGGCTACTGTCTACCAGACAACCTATCTGTGTTACTCTGGTACACTGGCTACAGACTACAAGATCAGGGCTACTGTCTACCAGACAACCTATCTGTGTTACTCTGGTACACTGGCTATAGACTACAAGATGAATGAATTTCTATCTGGAACATGGTGAATGTTGAATCATCTTGGACAGGTCTCAGACAACAACATGTGAGACTTAACATCTACTGGACAGCTGTACTGGCTGAACACCAGAGCTAGATACAGTGGGGAGAACAAGGATTTGATACACTGCCGATTTTCCAGGTTTTCCAACTTACAAAGCATGTAGAGGTCTGTAATTTTTATCATAGGTACACTTCAACTGTGAGAGACGGAATCTAAAACAAAAATCCAGAAAATCACATTGTATGATTTTTAAGTAATTAATTGCATTTTATTGCATGACATAAGTATTTGATACATCAGGAAAGCAGAACATAATATTTGGTACATAAACCTTTGTTTGCAATTACAGAGATCATACGTTTACTGTAGTTCTTGACCAGGTTTGCACACACTGCAGCAGGGATTTTGGCCCACTCCTCCATACAGACCTTCTCCAGATCCTTCAGGTTTCGGGGCTGTCGCTGGGCAATACAGACTTTCAGCTCCCTCCAAATTTGTTCTATTGGGTTCAGGTCTGAAGACTGGCTAGGCCACTCCAGGACCTTGAGATGCTTCTTACGGAGCCACTCCTTAGTTGCCCTGGCTGTGGGTTTCGGGTCGTTGTCATGCTGGAAGACCCAGTCACGACCCATCTTCAATGCTCTTATTGAGGGAAGGATGTTGTTGGCCAAGATCTCGCGATACATGGCCCCATCAATCCTCCCCTCAATTCGGTGCCGTCGTCTTGTCCCCTTTACAGAAAAGCATCCCCAAAGAATGCTGCTTCCACCTCCATGCTTCACGGTTGGGATGGTGTTCTTCTTCCTCCAAACACGGCGAGTGGAGTTTAGACGAAAAAGCTATATTTTTGTCTCATCAGACCACATGACCTTCTCCCATTCCTCCTCTGGATCATCCAGATGGTCATTGGCAAACTTCAGACGGGCCTGGACATGTGCTGGCTTGAGCAGGGGGACCTTGCGTGCGCTGCAGGATTTGAATCCATGACGGCGTAGTGTGTTACTAATGGTTTTCTTTGAGACTGTGGTCCCAGCTCTCTTCAGGTGATTGACCAGGTCCTGCCGTGTAGTTCTGGGCTGATCCCTCACCTTTCTCATGATCATTGATGCTCCACGAGGTGAGACCTTGCATGGAGCCCTAGACCGAGGGTGATTGACCGTCATCTTGAACTTCTTCCATTTTCGAATAATTGCGCCAACAGTTGTTGTCTTCTCACCAAGCTGCTTGCCTATTGTCCTGTAACCCATCCCAGCCTTGTGCAGGTCTACAATTTTATCCCTGATGTCCTTACACAGCTCTCTGGTCTTGGCCATTGTGGAGAGGTTGGAGTCTGTTTGATTGAGTGTGTGGACAGGTGTTTTTATATAGGTAATGAGTTCAAACAGGTGCAGTTAATACAGGTAATGAGTGGAGAACAGGAGTGCTTCTTAAAGAAAAACTAACAGGTCTGTGAGAGACGGAATTCTTACTGGTTGGTAGGTGATCAAATACTTATGTCATGCAATAAAATGCTAATTAATTACTTAAAAATCATACAATGTGATTTTCTGGATTTTTGTTTTAGATTCCGTCTCTCACAGTTGAAGTGTACCTATGATAAAAATTACAAACCTCTACATGCTTTGTAAGTAGGAAAACCTGCAAAATCGTCAGTGTATCAAATCCTTGTTCTCCCCCACTGTATATCTCTGTTTAGATAGTGTATATGTTTATATAACGGTTAAGAGCATCTTTTAAAATGTACTGACATTATTTTCCAACAATAGGGACTAGTCTCCTTTTGTGATTGATCAGGAGAAATAGGAGTTTGACTTCTCTGCCATTACAGACTTAATCAGGCTGAATCTCAGGGACTCATTTCACTCTCAGGGAAAGATGTCATATTGTGTAGTGTTTAAATATCTGTTATAGTGTTTTGTAATTGCATGAATCTATTTAATCTCCCTCAATTCAATTGAGATTACAAATACTGTATATCAGCAGTAGGGGGAAGCAGCCCCACTGTCCGCCCCACCACAGTTGTTTTTGTTGCCTAGCAACAGAGCGTCGTGTAGCATGGTAAAAATCATTAAAGTGAATATTGTGCTCCTCTATTGAGCATAAAAGGACGTTCAAGGGGAAAACAGTGTGGTTGTTTACAGTAGCTTGTTTGTAATATTGCAAATGGACGTGGCTGTTTAACCATTAAGGATTCCAGCTTTAATCAGCCTGAACGTCAGGGAGTCATTTCACTCAGGGAAATATGTACTGTAGTGTATAACAGAGTTGTGGTCAATTCAGAATTGAATTTAGAATGGCTCATATATTAAATTCATGAATTTGAATTAATAAGCAGGATACCGAATTGCAATTCAAGGAAATAGAGTTGAATTCAGTAATATTCAAATGCCTATTTGATTCTATAGTTGTAGTGTATACAAATATACATCTTGTAAATAAAATACCAAACATATATACATGCGTATAAAATATTGATGAAACAATTGATTTTCAGGACAAACTCTTAAAATGAATGAAAACAAGGAAAACAAAACCTGTAGTTATATTTCATTAATCACTTATATGTTGTTCAATATGGGGAAAATACATTTCCCACAATGCATTAGTTTAATGCACAAATTTACCCTAAAGCCTTCAAGACAAAGCCAAACAAATGAAATGGTTGGTGGAAATATAATGGTTTATTCTAAGCAGTAAGGTTAATAGAGTATATGAACATTGTTTCCAGAGAAAAGTGATATATTCTTTGGTTTCTGGAAGTGTGACCTGTCAGACAGATTCAATGAAACTCATGTTCTATGACCGAGTGAAATTTCTTTGAATTTCCTGTCACTCAAATTCATATTCTACATCCTGTGTTGTGGCCGATTGAAATTTAATTTCAACTCACAAGTGGAATGGGAGTCAATTCCCAAATTCCGAATTGAGCACAACCCTGGTGTATAAAATATCTGATATCATATTAGGAAATCAGTCAACTGAAATGAATTATTTAGTCTCTAATCTATGAATTTCACTATTGGGCAGGGGCGCAGCCATGGGTGGGCATAGGCCTACCCACTGGGGAGCCATGCCCAGCCAATCAGAATGAGTTTTTCCCTCCACAAAAAGGACTGATTACAGACAAAAATGCTCATCAGTTTCCTCAGCTGTCCGGATGGCTGGTCTCAGATGATGAAACCGAATGTGGAGGCCCTGGGCTGGCATGGTTACACTTTGTAGGAGGTTGTGAGGCCGATTGGACATACTGCCAAATTCTCTAAAACAACGTTGGAGCTTATGGCCGAGAAAAAATCATAAAATTATCTGGCAACAGCTCTGGTGGACATTCCTGCGGTCAGCATGCCAATTGCACCCACCCACAAAACTTGAGATATCTGTAGTGTTGTGCATCAAAACGGCACATTTTAGAGTGGGCTTTTGTCCCCAGCACAAGGTGCACCTGTGTAATGATCATGCTGTTTTAATCAACTTCTTGATAAGCCACATCTGTCACGTGGATGGATTATCCTATCAAACAAGACATGCTCACTAACTGGGAAGTAAGCAACTTTGTGCATAACATTTGAGAGAAATAAGCTTTCTGTGCTTATGACATTTTTGGGGGTTCTTGTTTCGTTTACATTTTTGTTCAGTATAGAATTGCAATACATATCGTATCGGCACTGAAGTATTGTATTGTGAGGTCCCTGGAAATTCCCAGCTCTACTAAATCACAGATTGCTCCTTTAAGATACTTTTCATTAAATGTTTATTTGGAAGCCGCTGATTTGATTATCTCAAGTCTAGTTAATCTTCACGGACAGATGGACGGACAACAGCAGTAGGAGCTGCAGGCCCATGAGGCTGGACCTGGGCGGGGCCTGCTGGTACTGGTGCCACAGGCCCATGAGGCTGGACCTGGGCGGGGCCTGCTGGCTGAGGTGCAGGCTGATGCAGAGTTGGAACTGCCTGAAGCTGGATAGGAACTGCAGGCCCATGAGGCTGGGCAGAAGCTGCTGGTACTGGTGCCACAGGCCCGTGAGGTTGGACCTGGACAGGAGCTGCAGGTGTAACACATAACACATTTTACAACACAGAACCATTAGAATAATTTTTGTTTTTTTTTCAAATGGGATTTCCTCATATTATCATTGTTTGTGATGAGGTGGCCATCAGGGAGGAGACTAATAGAACTAGAAATCCTGATGAGAACATTTCATCATAATTCAATAACAGCAACACCTGTAGTTCTACTTCTATTCCTAATGCTACTTCTACCTACACCACATGTCAGAGTTCATTTGAGTTTAGCTCAACATTTCTGTTACCTGGAAGCCAGACATGTCTCTCCCATTGATTTTCAGTGCTGCCATTTTCTTTCAGAAGGAGATCAAACTCTTTAACAACAGTCAGCAAGAACAACTGAAATGTGGGGAAGTAGTTTTCATAGGACTGGAAATCCAGAAATTCTGCTGTCTGGAACAGAAAAAGCCAGAGTCAGAATCTACGATTTAAATGAAGTGTGAAGATACTGAGGTCACAGAGAAAAATCTAAAGTTGTAATCTCTTTATGACTTATAGATATGAATTACTGTTGGGCTGATCCTATATCCATCTGTAATATCTGTGGAGAGAATGTATGCTTTCTTCGGGGTTAGATTACAGTGAGGATTTGTTTCAACAAAGGTTTCTTTGTCTCCATTCCTCCTCTTCCTCTCCTCCTGCACCTTGAGAATCAACAATGGACAGAAATGTTGCTTCAATCAAATACACATGTGGTGCAAACTCAAGCCCTTTGTCAGAATTATTAATACTTGATTCTGGTTTGGTGTCAACAAGTATATGAACATGTGTTCTTGTGGCACAGAGAGAATGTTATTATTCTATGTTGTTTGACACTGCCAGCCTGATAGAATTCCAGACAGATAGAAGTGGGATTTGAAATCTTAGTTATGCTTCCCTCCCTGATCACAACATTTCTGGGAAGCAACAACACATTCAGGATGGACCGCTCTTCAGAGAGAAACGGTTGGTAGAACAACAACACAAGCCCCTGGATAGGAGAGATGGGAGCATCATCATCTGTGACATCACCATAAGCAGAGGATCCAGTGATGTTTATTATGACATGTGTGTCTGTTGTCTCATGGGGGGGGAGAAACTCCACGTTGTCATCAGTCACATGGGCTACAGACAGGAAGTCACATCCACCATCTAGGAAAGAAACAGAAACTCAAATTGGATTTCCTCAATTCCTCGCATCCTCTCCTCACCTCCTTCTGAAAAAGGTCAAAGGTAATTGAAGTAATGTGGAAACAAATGCGCTTGTATGAAATGAAACTCCTTCTCCACTATCGAGTCACACAAATTAAATTTACAAGGGTGGAATCCCAAATGACATGTAGTTAGTTGTGCTGGATGTTTCATAGATAATATGCTACTTCTCCATTTGTTTTCAAAGGTACGCATTTTCTCTTATAAGAAAACAGCTGTTTCAAAGGGCTGATTTCGTAACTCTTCCGCGGGAGGATAGACCTGAGCATCCTCTTCTACAGGAGGATAGGCCTGAGCATCCTCTTCTGCAGGAGGATAGGCCTGAGCATCCTCTTCTGCAGGAGGATAGGCCTGAGCATCCTCTTCTGCAGGAGGATAGGCCTGAGCATCCTCTTCTGCAGGAGGATAGGCCTGAGCATCCTCTTCTGCAGGAGGATAGGCCTGAGCATCCTCTTCTGCAGGAGGATAGGCCTGAGCATCCTCTTCTGCAGGAGGATAGGCCTGAGCATCCTCTTCTGCAGGAGGATAGGCCTGAGCATCCTCTTCTGCAGGAGGATAGGCCTGAGCATCCTCTTCTGCAGGAGGATAGGCCTGAGCATCCTCTTCTGCAGGAGGCAATCGGCATTTTATTATTAGTAATTATTACTACTCTTTCTAGGCAGACTTTTGTGCAATTGAGAATCTCCCAAAAGAGAACACTGAGCTTTCTCTGATGTACTACAACAGCAATGACAAATGAGGCAATGAACAAATTCATTTACAATCTTGTTCTGGTCAGTTGAACATCTTTCACTCATGAAAATACTCACCAGAATGAATCTGACAGTGTGGGAGGTGTAGTTGACAGACAGACTTCTGAGGACAGTCGATGTTGAACAGGGTCCTGCAGGCCTCTTTCCATTCTGGGAAAGAAGCCTCATGTCCCAGTGGACTGTCCTATAGAGCACCTCTCCTTCTCCCTCCATCCTGAACACCAGGCCTGTTATACTGCACTGGAACAGACCTGCACTGGGGCACTGGAACCTAGAGGAAACAATGGTGAAGAATGACATTTTAATTACATTCCCTGAATATGACTTGAAAAATGAGGCATTGTCCTTACAAACTATTCATGAGAAAACAAGTAAAATAATACTGAGTTACCTGTATGCTCCCTTGCCCTCATGATCGTAGATTTCTGCTTCAAAGTTGTCAAGAGACTTCTAAAATTGAAAAACAATAGATTTGAAAGAATATGAAGAGAAATGTAATAGAAACATAGTCAACTTGTATTTCTTTCCAGTGAGGGTCTTACCATGGGAGGATCAGTAGTACACAGGCTCTGGTCCACTACTCTACACTCTGTGATGCTTAACTCCTCCATAGCCTCAGCTGAGCTGTCAGACACTCTGACACAGTCCTGGCTCTCTTCTTCCATTGTCCCATTAGTCGATGATGACAAGGTGAAGGCCTGTCCAACAACGGGATCATTGGGTTCCAGGAGGAGAGGAGAATCTGCACAAAAATAGTGTAAACATCAAATGTTGTTAGTTACTGGTTTAAAGTGGTCTTTGTATTACATACAGAGGTAGGATCTTCATTTGAGCCATGTTTGCTTCAGCAAGAAAATAATCCTGCAGCAACAGGAAATGTGAACTATTTTTCATTTAACTAGGCAAATAAGTTAAGAACAAATTCCTATTTACAATGACGCCCTACCCCAACCAAACCCGGACGACGCTGGGCCAATTGTACGCAGCCCTATTGGACTCCAATTACAGCCGGTTGTGATACAGCCTGGAAATCGAACCAGGGACTGTAGTGACGCCTCTTGCACTGAGATGCAGTGCCTTAGACCGCTGCACCCCTTGGTAGCACATTGTGTATTATAATTAACCTTGGGTTCTAGGAGGATTATGGGCCATATCTAAAGTCAATGAGCAAGGAACATATAGTAAATCACATATAGATCATATATAGTAGATATTCTCTGCAAACACTGCAATCTACTGTGTGTGTGTAAATTAGATAGAGAGACCAGTAAAGATTGTAGTATTTCCTACGAAAATGAATTTATATTTTTTTTATTTGACCTTTATTTAACTATGCAAGTCAGTTAAATACACATTCTTATTTACAACGACGGCCTAGGAACAGCGGGTTATCTGCCTTGTTCAGGGGCAGAACCACAGATTTTTACCTTTTCAGGTCGGGATTCGATATAGCAACCTTCCGGTTACTGGTTCAACGTTCTACTGTGGAACGTTCCAACAGGAATCTGTTCCAAAAACTTCATAAAGTTCAAGGTTGCCAACGAACAACATATACAAAGTGGTTTGATCAATTAATCTAGCTAACTAGCTGCGGAATAGGTATCACCTCACCGCGTAGTTTGTCCACAGCACAATCGATACGACTGAGTCTCGTGTTGTTCTCCTCTTTGTTCGTGTCGTATTTCCGGGATTGACGTTGTGTTGTTGGCGAGGTTTTCTTCTTCTTCATGGCGGTCCGCAAACAAACGTTTAAAGTGCCGCCAACTCCTGTCCTGGAATCAATCATGATTTGACTAATTCTGTACTACCACGAATATACAATTCAAAACCAAATAAATCCTTAACTTCTACCACAACCTCCCCCCACTCCCCAACCCTAATAAGCTTTATCTTTAAAACTCCTGCTTTAGGATTGTTCAGCATGTCAACAACCGTTTGTTACCACCAATATATATTTTTCCATCTTCACAATAACCTTCAACCTTGTCATTTCTGCTTTCCACATCCAGAGTCCTATTGTTAAAAACTATGAAGCCAACTTTATTCATTATGGGGCGGCAGGGTAGCCTAGTGGTTAGAGTGGTGGACTAGTTCAATCCCCCCGAGCTGGCAAGTCTGTCGTTCTACCCCTGAACAGGCAGTTAACCCACTGTTCCTAGACCAGTTAACCCACTGTTCCTAGGCCGTCATTGAAAATAAGAATTTGTTCTTAACTGACTTGCCTAGTTAAATAACGGTAAATAATAATTTTAATCAAAGTGTCCACAATATTTCTGAACAGACCTCCAAACCAAGCCAGGACCAGCAGAAACACAAGACCCACTACAGATACATCCATGTCAGCTCCATCAGTCTGACAGTAGGTCTACTTACTACAGGTACATCCATGTCAGCTCCATCAGTCTGGCAGTAGGTCTACTTACTACATATACATCCATGTCAGCTCCATCAGTCTGACAGTAGGTCTACTTACTACAGATACATCCATGTCAGCTCCATCAGTCTGACAGTAGGTCTACTTACTACAGATACATCCATGTCAGCTCCATCAGTCTGACAGTAGGTCTACTTACCACAGATACATCCATGTCAGCTCCATCAGTCTGACAGTAGGTCCACTTACTACAGGAACATCCATCTCAGCTCCATCAGTCTGACAGTAGGTCTACTTACCACAGATACATCCATCTCAGCTCCATCAGTCTGACAGTAGGTCTACTTACTACAGATACATCCATGTCAGCTCCATCAGTCTGACAGTAGGTCTACTTACTACAGATACATCCATCTCAGCTCCATCAGTCTGACAGTAGGTCTACTTACTACAGATACATCCATGTCAGCTCCATCAGTCTGACAGTAGGTCTACTTACTACAGATACATCCATGTCAGCTCCATCAGTCTGACAGTAGGTCCACTTACTACAGGAACATCCATCTCAGCTCCATCAGTCTGACAGTAGGTTCCCTTACTACAGATACATCCATCTCAGCTCCATCAGTCTGACAGTAGGTCTACTTACCACAGATACATCCATCTCAGCTCCATCAGTCTGACAGTAGGTCTACTTACTACAGATACATCCATGTCAGCTCCATCAGTCTGACAGTAGGTCTACTTACTACAGATACATCCATCTCAGCTCCATCAGTCTGACAGTAGGTCTACTTACTACAGATACATCCATGTCAGCTCCATCAGTCTGACAGTAGGTCTACTTACTACAGATACATCCATGTCAGCTCCATCAGTCTGACAGTAGGTCCACTTACTACAGGAACATCCATCTCAGCTCCATCAGTCTGACAGTAGGTTCCCTTACTACAGATACATCCATCTCAGCTCCATCAGTCTGACAGTAGGTCTACTTACCACAGATACATCCATGTCAGCTCCATCAGTCTGACAGTAGGTCTACTTACCACAGATACATCCATCTCAGCTCCATCAGTCTGACAGTAGGTCTACTTACCACAGATACATCCATGTCAGCTCCATCAGTCTGACAGTAGGTCTACTTACCACAGATACATCCATCTCAGCTCCATCAGTCTGACAGTAGGTCTACTTACCACAGATACATCCATCTCAGCTCCATCAGTCTGACAGTAGGTCTACTTACCACAGATACATCCATGTCAGCTCCATCAGTCTGACAGTAGGTCTACTTACCACAGATACATCCATCTCAGCTCCATCAGTCTGACAGTAGGTCTACTTACCACAGATACATCCATCTCAGCTCCATCAGTCTGACAGTAGGTCTACTTACTACAGATACATCCATGTCAGCTCCATCAGTCTGACAGTAGGTCCACTTACTACAGGAACATCCATGTCAGCTCCATCAGTCTGACAGTAGGTCCACTTACTACAGATACATCCATCTCAGCTCCATCAGTCTGACAGTAGGTCTACTTACTACAGATACATCCATGTCAGCTCCATCAGTCTGACAGTAGGTCCACTTACTACAGATACATCCATGTCAGCTCCATCAGTCCTCACTGTAGTTCTACCAATCTGTTTTACAGCCTCTGCATATGATACATCATGACTGATCCTGTATCTCTGAGCCTCTCTATCCTCTCTCTGTACCTGGCATCCACTGTGTTCTCCCCCACATTTACAGCACTTAACCTTCACATTGCTTCCACATCCACCGTCATCATGTTGTTCTCCACACTTGGCACATCTTTTCTTTACACTGAGCAACTACATGTCCCATTCTTTGGTATTTAAAACACTGCAGTGCATATGGGACAAATTCTCTAACATTGAAACTAAGGAATCCTATACGTACATTTCCCAGGAAAACCTTCAAAGCCTTTGACATCCATCTCATCCTTGTTCTGACTGGATATTCTGTAGTGGTGACTACCGATTTATTATTACATTCATGGTCCTTTGATTCTCTACAACTCAATCTATTTTTCTGCATTAGTTAGTCAGATAAGGTGTAAGTGAGGCCCTGTGGTCTCATTAAACTCACCAACTCCACTCCAACACATCACTGCTCTTGCTTCCTACCTCGGCCCTCTTTATGCTTTCTTTACTAGACGCTCCACTGTTTTCTGTATCATCTCTCTTCTTCTTCTTTCTTTACTAGACGCTCCACTGCTTTCTGTATCATCTCTCTTCTTCTTCTTTCTTTACTAGATGCTCCACTGCTTTCTGTATCATCTCTCTTTTTCTTCTTTCTTTACTAGACGCTCCACTGCTTTCTGTATCATCTCTCTTCTTCTTCTTTCTTTACTAGACGCTCCACTGCTTTCTGTATCATCTCTCTTCTTCTTCTTTCTTTACTAGACGCTCCACTGCTTTCTGTATCATCTCTCTTCTTCTTCTTTCTTTACTAGACGCTCCACTGCTTTCTGTATCATCTCTCTTCTTCTATTTTCTTTACTAGACGCTCCACTGCTTTCTGTATCATCTCTCTTCTTCTTCTTTCTTTACTAGACGCTCCACTGCTTTCTGTATCATCTCTCTTCTTCTTTTGTCTTTACTAGCTCCACGGCTCCATCTCTCTTCTTCTTGCTTTGCTTTCTGTATCATCTCTCTTCTTCTTCTTTCTTTACTAGGCGGCTCCACTGCTTTCTGTATCATCTTTCTTCTTCCTGTCTTTCCACTACAGACCGTTCCTGTCCTTGAACCTCATCCTCCTGCTCCATACCATCGCAACTGACAACTATATTGTTCTCATTCAGCTGTTGCTTCACCAACTTTTTCTCCGTTTCCTCCAATTCGTCCGCACTACTCGCCTCCATTTCCGGCGAAGATTTTTTTCCCCCCAAGGGAAATTAGTTAATGAATTGCCTGGTTGCAGGACAATTCCAATGGAACTGTTAACAGACATTAAACAGGAATTATCGTGAATAACTGCTATCAACCAGTGTCCAAACAAGTTGTTTTTATGCAATGTAATTATAATAGAAAAACAGAACTACAGTTGAACTGCCAAATTACCACACGTAGAGCACTAGGGGTGATGTGTTATAACCTGCTATTACACTTTGGCTATTGACATAACTGACCGTAGGCCTGCTAGGGATTGTGACGTTTTGTTCATATTAGGCATATCTGTAAAATAGGAACGGAATAGCCCATGTCTTCAGACTTTTTTCATTATGTTTTTAGTGGTGCTGGTTCTGTTTTCATTATGTTAGTAGTGGTGTGGTTCTGTTTTCATTATGTTAGTAGTGGTGCTGGTTCTGTTTTCATTATGTTAGTAGTGGTGCTGGTTCTGTTTTTATTATGTTAGTAGTGGTGCTGGTTCTGTTTTCATTATGTTAGTAGTGGTGCTGGTTCTGTTTTTATTATGTTAGTAGTGGTGCTGGTACTGTTTTCATTGTTAGTAGTGGTGCTGGTACTGTTTTCATTGTTAGTAGTGGTGCTGGTACTGTTTTCATTATGTTAGTAGTGGTGCTGGTTCTGTTTTCATTATGTTAGTAGTGGTGCTGGTTCTGTTTTTATTATGTTAGTAGTGGTGCTGGTTCTGTTTTCATTATGTTAGTAGTGGTGCTGGTTCTGTTTTCATTATGTTAGTAGTGGTGCTGGTTCTGTTTTCATTATGTTAGTAGTGGTGCTGGTTCTGTTTTTATTATGTTAGTAGTGGTGCTGGTACTGTTTTCATTGTTAGTAGTGGTGCTGGTACTGTTTTCATTGTTAGTAGTGGTGCTGGTACTGTTTTCATTATGTTAGTAGTGGTGCTGGTTCTGTTTTCATTATGTTAGTAGTGGTGCTGGTACTGTTTTCATTATGTTAGTAGTGGTGCTGGTTCTGTTTTTATTATGTTAGTAGTGGTGCTGGTTCTTTTTTCATTATGTTAGTAGTGGTGCTGGTTCTGTTTTCATTATGTTAGTAGTGGTGCTGGTTCTGTTTTCATTATGTTAGTAGTGGTGCTGGTTCTGTTTTCATTATGTTAGTAGTGGTGCTGGTTCTGTTTTTATTATGTTAGTAGTGGTGCTGGTTCTGTTTTCATTATGTTAGTAGTGGTGCTGGTACTGTTTTCATTGTTAGTAGTGGTGCTGGTCCTGTGTTTTTGTCCACTGGGTGTCATCAGAGTGTTAATAATGTATTGTTGTCTGCAGCAGAGTGTTAAGACAGGGTTTCCCCAACTCGGTCCTGGGCCCCATCATGGCATTGTAAGCACTAAGCACCATGCTCTACCAGCTGAGCTAGAGGACTCCTCTAGGTCCTACCAGTTTTAGTTCATGGAGTTGAGCTTTGATGGCCAATCTGACGTTCAAACTACAACCACAAAGCAGTTACCCCACCTCTGTTTTGTTAAACAGGGTGGAGAACTGTAAACACTCACATTCATAAACAGAGAGATGGATGCAACGACTAACCATCCATGAGTTCAACGTCGTATGTGTTGGAGGCTTTATGGTGTTTGTTTACAATTACATTGTTTTGAAACGATGTGGTAAAATCCGCTTATCTTTTGGGTTACGATGGGGTGTGACAGTTGAACTATGATCATGAAGCATTTTTCAGTAATATTCTTCTTTTAAAAACCTATACGGTACTCCCATTTGGGTCCAGCGACTGTCAAGCCAAAACCGTTATGCTAAGAGTTCCCGACCACCTTGACGAGGTCGCTAGTGGTCGGGTTAAGGTTGCTAAAATTGGCCTTACCGAGGTTTCTTTAAAACATGACAACGTTCAGTTTGAAGATGCTAAAAGGTATTGGTGTCTGAAAACGATTCAAATGAAATGTTATTTGTCCCATGCTTGGTAAACAACAAGTATAGACTAACAGGGAAATGCTAACTAACGGCTCCTCCCAACAATGCAGAGAAATAAACTAGAAACAGTCATAACAGGTAATTACAGTGTATTCAGAAAGTATTCAGACCCCTTGACTTTTTCCACATTTTGTTACGTTACAGCCTTATTCTAAAATGGATTAAATACTTTTCCTCCTCATCAATCTACACACAATATCTATAATGACAAAGCATAACAGGTTTTTGGAAATGTTTGCAAATGTATAAAAATAAAACCCCAAAATGCCTTATTTACATGAGTATTCTGAGCCTTTGCTATGGCAGGAATTGTCCGTAGAGCTCCGAGACAGGATTGTGTAAAAGCACAGATCTGGGGAAGGGAACCGAAACATAACTACAGTGCACTGTAGCAGTTCTATTCTCTATTCACTTCTCCAAACTGTTGGTTTAAGAGCTGTTGTTTTTCCATTTTAGGATCTTTGCAATTCATTTACTCCAGACATCTTGGATCATGGGAACTTACCGGTAACATATATTTATTGGAGATTGGAAATATTACTACATTATATTGATCATACTGTTTCCTCTAGGTTCCAGTGCCCCAGTGCAGGTCTGTTCCAGTGCAGTATAACAGGCCTGGTGTTTAGGATGGAGGGAGAAGGAGAGGTGCTCTATAGGACAGTCCACTGGGACAGGAGGCTTCTATCCCAGAGAAGCAAGAGACCTGCAGGACCCCTGTTCATGTTTACATGCCTTAAGGGGTCTGTCAGTCAACTACACCTTCCACACTGTGAGATGCATTCTGGAAAGTATTCATATCAAGAAACATTCAGGAGTGAAAGAGTCATTTCAATTTCAAAACCGCTCTAAAAAAGATTACTCTTCAAATATGCTACATTGTCTTCATTTTCATTTCAATTGTAGTTCAGTGTATTCTGAAAGTATTCAGACCCCTTGACTTTTTAGTTACAGTCTTATTCTAAAAATTATTAAATTGATTTTTTCCCTCATCAATCTAAACACAGTAAGCCATAATGACAAAGCAAAAATAGGTTTTATAATATTTTGCAACTGTATTAAAAACAAACAAGTGAAATAACACATTTACATATGTTTTCAGACCCTTTAGTCAGTGCTTTGTTGACAGACCTTTGGCAGCGATTACAGCCTTGAGTTTTCTTAGGTATGACACTACAAGCTTGGCACACCTGCATTTACGGAGCTTCTCCCATTCTTCTCTGCAGATCCTCTCAAGTTCTGTCAGGTTGGATGGGGAGAGTCGCTGCACAGCTACTTTCAGGTCTCTCCAGAGATGTTCGATCGGGTTCAAGTTGGACCACTGAAGGACATTCAGAGACTGAAGCCACTCCTGTGTTATCTTAGCTGTGTGCTTAGGGTCATTGTCCTGTTGGAAGGTGAACTTTCGCCCCGGTCTGACGTCCTGAGTGCCTCTGGAGCAGGTTTTCATCAAGGATCTCTCAGTACTTTGCTCCATTCATCTTTCCCTCGATCCTGATAGTCTCCCAGTCCCTGCCGCTGAAAAACATCCCCACATCATGATTCTGCCACCACAATGTTTCACTGTAGGGATGGTGCCAGGTTTCCTCAGACGTGACGCTTGGCATTCAGGCCAAAGAGTTCAATCTTGGTTTCATCCGACCAGGGAATCTTCTTTCTCATGGTCCTTTCGGGAGCCTTTTGGCAAACTCAAGCAGGCTGTCAGGTGCCTTTTACTGAGGTGTGGCTTCCGTCTGGCCACTCTACCATAAAGGCCTGTGCTGCAGAGATGTTTGTCCTTCTGGAAACTCCGGAGCTCTTTCAGAGTGACCATCGGGTTCTTGGTCACATCCCTGACCATGGTCCTTCTCCCCTGATTGCTCAGTTTGGCCAGGCGTGTCACAGGAAACTAGGTGAGTGAGGGAAGAATCAGAAGCAGAGAGCATAGAGTTCAAAGTGCACTTTAATGACGCACCGAACACAATGCCCACAACACAGGCGCGGAAAATGTGGACCAAGCCAACACACAGGGTACCAGGTCAGACACAAACACCAAAATCATACACACGTAACATAAGAATAATCCAGCACAAAACAAGGGCGGGTAGCCTAGCTATACATAAGGAAGCCCATCAAGTAAACACAAAAGACACAGGTCTAACTAATAAGACAAAACAAGGGCGGGTAGCCTAGCTATAAATAAGGAAGCCCATCAAGTAAACACAAAAGACACAGGTGCAACTAATAAGACAAAACAAGGGGCGGGTAGCCTAGCTATGAATAAGGAAGTCCATCAAGTAAACACAAAAGACACAGGTGCAACTAATAAGACAAAACAAGGGGCGGGTAGCCTAGCTATGAATAAGGAAGCCCATCAAGTAAACACAAAAGACACAGGTGCAACTAATAAGACAAAACAAAGGGCGGGTAGCCTAGCTATAAATAAGGAAGCCCATCAAGTAAACACAAAAAGACACAGGTGCAACTAATAAGACAAAACAAGGGCGGGTAGCCTAGCTATAAATAAGGAAGCACATCAAGTAAACACAAAGACACAGGTGCAACTAATAAGACAAAACAAGGCGGGTAGCCTAGCTATGAATAAGGAAGCCCATCAAGTAAACACAAAAGACACAGGTGCAACTAATAAGACAAAACAAGGGCGGGTAGCCTAGCTATAAATAAGGAAGCCCATCAAGTAAACACAAAAGACACAGGTGCAACTAATAAGACAAAACAAGGGCGGGTAGCCTAGCTATAAATAAGGAAGCACATCAAGTAAACACAAAAGACACAGGTGCAACTAATAAGACAAAACAAGGGCGGGTAGCCTAGCTATAAATAAGGAAGCCCATCAAGTAAACACAAAGACACAGGTGCAACTAATAAGACAAAACAAGGGCGGGTAGCCTAGCTATGAATAAGGAAGCCCATCAAGTAAACACAAAAGACACAGGTGCAACTAATAAGACAAAACAAGGGTGGGTAGCCTAGCTATAAATAAGGAAGCCCATCAAGTAAACACAAAAGACACAGGTGCAACTAATAAGACAAAACAAGGGTGGGTAGCCTAGCTATAAATAAGGAAGCACATCAAGTAAACACAAAAGACACAGGTGCAACTAATAAGACAAAACAAGGGTGGGTAGCCTAGCTATGAATAAGGAAGCCCATCAAGTAAACACAAAAGACACAGGTGCAACTAATAAGACAAAACAAGGGCGGGTAGCCTAGCTATAAATAAGCAAGCCCATCAAGTAAACACAAAAGACACCGGTGCAACTAATAAGACAAAACAAGGGCGGGTAGCCTAGCTATAAATAAGGAAGCACATCAAGTAAACACAAAAGACACAGGTGCAACTAATAAGACAAAACAAGCAAAAAACGAAAAAGGCTAGTAGGCCGGTGACGACGACCGCCGAGCACCGCCCGAACAGGCAGGGGGGCCAACTTCGGCGGAAGTCGTGACAAGGCAGCTCGAGGAAGAGTCTTGGTGGTTCTAACCTTCCATTTAAGAATGATGGAAGCCACTGTGTTTTTGGGGGACCTTCTATGCTGCAGAAGTGTTTTGGTACCCTTCCCCAGATCTGTGCCTCGACATAATCCTGTCTCTGCCCTCTACGGACAATTCCTTCAACCTCATGGCTTGGTTTTCGCTGATATTCACTGTCAACATTCGGACCTTATATAGACAGGTGTGTGCCTTTCCAATAATGTCCAATCAATTTCATTTAGAATAGGTGGACTCCAATCAAGTTGTAGAAACATCTCAAGGATTATCAATGGAAACAGGATGCACCTGAGCAAAATGTTGAGTCTCATAGCAAAGGGTCTAAAACCTGTTTTGCTTTGTCATTATGGGGTATTATTTGTAGATTGATGAGGAAAAATTGTTATTATATCAATTTTAGAATAAGGCTGTAACGTAACAAAATGTTGATAAAGTCAAGGGTTCTGAACAGTTTCTGAATGTACCGTATAGAACTAGAAAACCAGTTTACAACTATGAAATGGCGTCACTAAGCCAAATGTTATATTGTATATCTGAGAAATCTCTAAATGTTCTCTTTCTTTCCCAGGTGGTGGATGTGACTTCCTGTCTGTAGCCCATGTGACTGATGACTGAGTTTATCCCTCTTGAGACAACAGACACGTCATAATATACATCACTGGATTCTGTCTCGGTAGGTTCCTTGTTTCTTATCAATCATTGGCTTAGTGTCTGACTGCTGATTTCACCAATATCTTCTTTAAGTAAACCAATCACACCTTTATTAATGCAACTGCAGACAGAAGTTAACAATGGAAACACAGGTTGTATGCAGCCCACCTAAGGGCCCAGCTGATTATATACATGTGATCACTCCCTAGTGGTGTGATCACCTACGTCAATGTATGTGTGTATCAAAAAGCTGAAGTTACCTTATAAGGCAACCTAGTACAATAGTTTCTCTGAATTCATTAGCATTGTCCACTGTTACACAAAATGTCAACACCAGACAGTGGTAACTTCTCTTTATCTAGTTTCAGTTTGACTCAGACCTAACATGCAAGCACACTCTTACAACAGCTGGAGCATAACCACATAGATGGCTTGTGCAATGTAGAACACACAATGGGAAATGTAATGCTAGCATAACGGCTAAACATGTAATCAAACACACAATGAGGAATGTAATGCTAGCTTAACGGCTAAACATGTAATCAAACACACAATGGGAAATGTAATGCTAGCATAACGGCTAAACATGTAATCAAACCATTATGGAGAGTAGCAAGGAACAAGTATCAGGTTTGACTGAATTCCATCTGCTGACCTTTTTCATCTTATTGCTTTATTCTCAAACTTTATGTATTTCTTTACCCATATAAATTAAATATTTAAAAAATGTCATTTTGAAGCACAACTAACCTGTTTATAGTTGGTCCTTTCAAGGTGCGGGAGGTGATTGAAAGGGATGGAATTAGAGAAATTCTAACAACTTCTCAGTGTAAACTAACCCCGAAGCAAGAATACACCCTCTCCACTTATTCTGCAGATGGACATCGAATACAACCAAACGCAAATCTGGGATATTTTGAAAACAATTTTTATATTCCTATGTAACTTTTCATTTAATTCTCACTTATCATTTCACTGACTACAAGGTCTCTTGATTTCAGGAAGCAGTGTTTGTGAAATGTGATTCCTATGAAAACAACTACTTTCAGTTGTTCTTATAAACTATAGTTAAAGAAGTTGATCTGCTTCTGTAAGAAAAGGAAGTTGATGAACTTGTATGGAACAGACTTGTCTGGCTGCCAGGTAACAGACATTCAGAGATCAAATCAAATGAAGTCAGACCAGGAGCAGCAGAACTAGTACATGTTGTAGTTCTCTGATAGTAGTACTGTTACATGTTGTAGTTCTCTGATAGTAGTACTGTTACATGTTGTAGTTCTCTGATAGTAGTACTGTTACATGTTGTAGTTCTCTGATAGTAGTACTGTTACATGTTGTAGTTCTCTGATAGTAGTACTGTTACATGTTGTAGTTCTCTGATAGTGGTACTGTTACATGTTGTAGTTCTCTGATAGTAGTACTGTTACATGTTGTAGTTCTCTGATAGTAGTACTGTTACATGTTGTAGTTCTCTGATAGTGGTACTGTTACATGTTGTAGTACTGTTACATGTTGTAGTTCTCTGATAGTAGTACTGTTACATGATGTAGTTCTCTGATAGTAGTACTGTTACATGTTGTAGTTCTCTGATAGTGGTACTGTTACATGTTGTAGTTCTCTGATAGTGGTACTGTTACATGTTGTAGTTCTCTGATAGTGGTACTGTTACATGTTGTAGTTCTCTGATAGTAGTACTGTTACATGTTGTAGTTCTCTGATAGTATCACTGTTACATGTTGTAGTTCTCTGATAGTATTACTGTTACATGTTGTAGTTCTCTGATAGTAGTACTGTTACATGTTGTAGTTCTCTGATAGTAGTACTGTTACATGTTGTAGTTCTCTGATAGTAGTACTGTTACATGTTGTAGTTCTCTGATAGTAGTACTGTTACATGTTGTAGTTCTCTGATAGTAGTACTGTTACATGTTGTAGTTCTCTGATAGTATTACTGTTACATGTTGTAGTTCTCTGATAGTATTACTGTTACATGTTGTAGTTCTCTGATAGTATTACTGTTACATGTTGTAGTTCTCTGATAGTAGTACTGTTACATGTTGTAGTTCTCTGATAGTAGTACTGTTACATGTTGTAGTTCTCTGATAGTATTACTGTTACATGTTGTAGTTCTCTGATAGTATTACTGTTACATGTTGTAGTTCTCTGATAGTAGTACTGTTACATGTTGTAGTTCTCTGATAGTAGTACTGTTACATGTTGTAGTTCTCTGATAGTAGTACTGTTACATGTTGTAGTTCTCTGATAGTAGTACTGTTACATGTTGTAGTTCTCTGATAGTAGTACTGTTACATGTTGTAGTTCTCTGATAGTAGTACTGTTACATGTTGTAGTTCTCTGATAGTATTACTGTTACATGTTGTAGTTCTCTGATAGTATTACTGTTACATGTTGTAGTTCTCTGATAGTAGTACTGTTACATGTTGTAGTTCTCTGATAGTAGTACTGTTACATGTTGTAGTTCTCTGATAGTATTACTGTTACATGTTGTAGTTCTCTGATAGTAGTACTGTTACATGTTGTAGTTCTCTGATGGTATTATTCTTACATGTTGTAGTTCTCTGATAGTATCACTGTTACATGTTGTAGTTCTCTGATAGTAGTACTGTTACATGTTGTAGTTCTCTGATAGTATCACTGTTACATGTTGTAGTTCTCTGATAGTATTACTGTTACATGTTGTAGTTCTCTGATAGTATCACTGTTACATGTTGTAGTACTGTTACATGTTGTAGTTCTCTGATAGTATCACTGTTACATGTTGTAGTTCTCTGATAGTATTACTGTTACATGTTGTAGTTCTCTGATAGTATCACTGTTACATGTTGTAGTTCTCTGATAGTATTACTGTTACATGTTGTAGTTCTCTGATAGTAGTACTGTTACATGTTGTAGTTCTCTGATAGTAGTACTGTTACATGTTGTAGTTCTCTGATAGTAGTACTGTTACATGTTGTAGTTCTCTGATAGTATTACTGTTACATGTTGTAGTTCTCTGATAGTATCACTGTTACATGTTGTAGTTCTCTGATAGTATTACTGTTACATGTTGTAGTTCTCTGATAGTATTACTGTTACATGTTGTAGTTCTCTGATAGTAGTACTGTTACATTTTGTAGTTGTACTGTTACATGTTGTAGTTCTCTGATAGTAGTACTGTTACATGTTGTAGTTCTCTGATAGTAGTACTGTTACATTTTGTAGTTTTACTGTTACATGTTGTAGTTCTCTGATAGTAGTACTGTTACATGTTGTAGTTCTCTGATAGTAGTACTGTTACATGTTGTAGTTCTCTGATAGTAGTACTGTTACATGTTGTAGTTCTCTGATAGTAGTACTGTTACATGTTGTAGTTCTCTGATAGTATTACTGTTACATGTTGTAGTTCTCTGATAGTATTACTGTTACATGTTGTAGTTCTCTGATAGTAGTACTGTTACATGTTGTAGTTCTCTGATAGTAGTACTGTTACATGTTGTAGTTCTCTGATAGTATTACTGTTACATGTTGTAGTTCTCTGATAGTATTACTGTTACATGTTGTAGTTCTCTGATAGTAGTACTGTTACATGTTGTAGTTCTCTGATGGTATTATTGTTACATGTTGTAGTTCTCTGATAGTATCACTGTTACATGTTGTAGTTCTCTGATAGTAGTACTGTTACATGTTGTAGTTCTCTGATAGTATCACTGTTACATGTTGTAGTTCTCTGATAGTATTACTGTTACATGTTGTAGTTCTCTGATAGTAGTACTGTTACATTTTGTAGTTGTACTGTTACATGTTGTAGTTCTCTGATAGTAGTACTGTTACATTTTGTAGTTTTACTGTTACATGTTGTAGTTCTCTGATAGTAGTACTGTTACATTTTGTAGTTTTACTGTTACATGTTGTAGTTCTCTGATAGTAGTACTGTTACATTTTGTAGTTTTACTGTTGCATGTTGTAGTTCTCTGATAGTAGTACTGTTACATGTTGTAGTTCTCTGATAGTATTACTGTTACATGTTGTAGTTCTCTGATAGTAGTACTGTTACGTGTTGTAGTTCTCTGATAGTAGTACTGTTACGTGTTGTAGTTCTCTGATAGTATTACTGTTACATGTTGTAGTTCTCTGATAGTATCACTGTTACATGTTGTAGTTCTCTGATAGTATTACTGTTACATGTTGTAGTTCTCTGATAGTATCACTGGTACATGTTGTAGTACTGTTACATGTTGTAGTTCTCTGATAGTATTACTGTTACATGTTGTAGTTCTCTGATAGTATCACTGGTACATGTTGTAGTACTGTTACGTGTTGTAGTTCTCTGATAGTATTATTGTTATTGAACTATGATTCCAGCCATAACAATTTAACTTGTTTGAAATGTGGACAAGTTACAATGACTTTTCTTGACTTGTCATGCATGTTGGGACCAGGGGATTTCATTAGTGTATAAACTATGTGTAGGCTGTGTAGACTCGCTATGTGCAACTTAGGGGACGGCTGTCGGCATCAACGATACACATTTAGAGCCAAACACAACAAGGCATACATTGAAGAAACACAGAAAATCAAGGATCAAATCGATTACATAACTGTACAGGCAGTTAACCCACTGTTCCTAGGCCGTCATTGAAAATAAGAATTTGTTCTTAATTAACTGACTTGCCTAGTTAAATAAAGGTAAAATAAAAAAAATAAAATAAAAATGTAAACCTAGGCGTACTGCTCAAATTTGTCCAAATAAGATTCCCTCATTGTGAGCAATTAGCTAGCTCACGTGCAAATGGGTGCTAATTAATGCTATGCTAACATTGGTGCGGTAGTTGGTCATATAGAAATATACCACTGCACTGGTATAACATGAGTATTACAAAGTACATTATGCATAATGACAGTCTCACTTACTTCCATGGTTTATAGTACATTATGCATAATGACAGTCTCACTTACTTCCATGGTTTATAGTACATTATGTATAATGACAGTCTCACTTACTTCCATGGTTTATAGTACATTATGCATAATGACAGTCTCACTCACTTCCATGGTTTATAGTACATTATGTATAATGACAGTCTCACTCACTTCCATGGTTTATAGTACATTATGTATAATGACAGTCTCACTCACTTCCATGGTTTATAGTACATTATGTATAATGACAGTCTCACTCACTTCCATGGTTTATAGTACATTATGCATAATGACAGTCTCACTCACTTCCATGGTTTATAGTACATTATGTATAATGACAGTCTCACTCACTTCCATGGTTTATAGTACATTATGTATAATGACAGTCTCACTCACTTCCATGGTTTATAGTACATTATGTATAATGACAGTCTCACTTCCATGGTTTATAGTACATTATGTATAATGACAGTCTCACTCACTTCCATGGTTTATAGTACATTATGCATAATGACAGTCTCACTATACTTCCATGGTTTATAGTACATTATGCATAATGACAGTCTCACTTACTTCCATGGTTTATAGTACATTATGTATAATGACAGTCTCACTCACTTCCATGGTTTATAGTACATTATGCATAATGACAGTCTCACTTACTTCCATGGTTTATAGTACATTATGCATAATGACAGTCTCACTTACTTCCATGGTTTATAGTACATTATGCATAATGACAGTCTCACTTACTTCCATGGTTTATAGTTTTATCTATGTAGGTTAGGCTTGATTAAGATTGGCTTTCATTGGCGCGTTGATACCTTCGACGTGAACCTCAAAGACCTTGAAGGTGACGGGAAGGGTTCGGGTTAAACGTGTTTGACTCCGCCCACATTGAGGTCGGCCCCGACTCTGACTCCGCCCACATTGAGCCCGGCCCCGAACTGCACACTGCAGTCAGAGGCTTCTCTCCCTAGAGGTCTCTAGTAGTGCGTTGCCCTCTTGTTGACAAACTGACACCAAAACAAAATAGGTATGAGAGAGAAGCCCTTCTTATCTAGCGTGAAGTCGATACAACATCTCTGATGTGATCTTGTTCTTTATGTTTCCAGTTGACTCCCAGGTTGTATTTGTAATGATACAAAATTCAGACTCCTTAAGTGGGGTTATTGAATTCATTTAACATATGAAGAATACTTACAAATATATGTTATTAATTCATAATAAAGTAACAAGTGATAACTTCTAGGCTACAATCCAGTACATTATAATGAGACCTTTCTGAGTATATCAAAAACAGCAGGGCTGGTTTTAAGATGACATTTCTGGGCTGGTTCTAGGATGACATTTCTGGGCTGGTTCTGGATGATATTTCTGGGCTGGTTCTAGGGTGATATTTCTGGGCTGGTTCTACGGGGTATTTCTGGGCTGGTTCTAGGATGGCATTTATGGGCTGGTACTAGGATGACATTTCTGGGCTGGTTCTGGGTGACATTTCTGGGCTGGTTCTAAGATGACATTTCTGGGCTGGTTCTAGGATGATATTCATTGGCTGGCTCTAGAATGACATTTCTGGGCTGGTTAAAGGGTGATATTTCTGGGTTGGTTCTAGGATGATATTTCTGGGCTGGTTCTAGGATGATGTTCATGGGCTGGTTTTAGAATGATATTTATGGGCTGGTTCTAGGATGACACTTCTAGGCTGGTTCTAGGATGATATTTCTGGGTTGGTTCTAGAATGATATTTCTGGGCTGGTTCTAGGATGATATTTCTGGGTTGGTTCTAGAATGATATTTATGGGCTGGTTCTAGGATGATATTTCTGGGCTGGTTCTAGGATTATATTTCTGGGCTGGTTCTAGGATTATATTTCTGGGCTGGTTCTAGGATTATATTTATGGGCTGGTTCTAGGATTATATTTCTGGGCTGGGTTCTGGGATTATATTTATGCTGGGCTGGTTCTAGGATGATAATCATGGGCTGGTTCAGGATTATATTTATGGGCTGGTTCTAGGATGATA
This sequence comes from Oncorhynchus nerka, assembly GCF_034236695.1. Taxonomy (NCBI): domain Eukaryota; kingdom Metazoa; phylum Chordata; class Actinopteri; order Salmoniformes; family Salmonidae; genus Oncorhynchus; species Oncorhynchus nerka. The sequence continues at coordinate 115,394 of NW_027040232.1, read as the reverse complement.
TTCATGAGCTGGTTTTTAGAATGATGTTATGGGCTGGTTCTAGAATGATATTTCAGGGATGGTTCTACGATGATATTCATGGCCTGGTTCTAGAATGACATTTATTGTCTGGTTCTAGGATGATATTTCAGGGATGGTTCTACGATGATATTCATGGCCTGGTTCTAGAATGACATTTATTGTCTGGTTCTAGGATGATTTTTTCTATGCTGGTTCTGTTCTATCCACTGGATGTCATGAGTGAAAGCACCAATTTGTAGCTCTGGATAAAGGCGTCTGCTAATGACTTTCAAATGTAAATGTAAATGTAATGTTGGGGGGGGGCAGACATTTCTTCTCTGTTTCTGAGCTAATATCTACAACTGGCTGCCAGTCTGTCTGTCTAACTGTCTGACTGCCTGCCTATCTGGGTAAGCTGAACACACAAATAAAAGTGAGGAGGGAGAGGAGGAAAGAGACTGTGAGACAACCACCACAACCCAGAAGACTGAAGACAGAGGAGAGAGAGAGGCAGAGAGAGAGAGAGGCAGAGGTAGAGGAGAGAGGGAAGAGCAGAGAGGTTGTAGGACAGGAGAGAGAGGCAGAGAGATAGAAGAGAGATAGAGGCAGAGAGAGGGGCAGAGAAGGGCAGAGGAGGGGGGCAGAGAGAGAGAGAAGAGAGAGAGGGGCAGAGAGGCAGAGAGAGAGAGAGAGAGGCAGAGAGAGAGATAGGGGTTGTAGGACAGGAGGAGGGATATCTTTGCTCTATGCAACATGGATTCCTCCACAGCACTTTGCTCCTCTGTTCTCTCACTCTGGACAGGTAAACTACTACTGCTGCTTCTCTCTACACTACAATGCAGAACATGTTATTAAACTATAAGCTGCTTCTCTCTACACTACAATGCAGAACATGTTATTAAATCATTTACTGGGATAGTTCAGAGATTTTTATTTTAATTTTTGTTTCCTAATCTTGAAAGCAGTCTATAGACAAGGCCAGGAAATAAATATCTACATATGTTAAATTGCTGCACTATCCCTTTTAAGTAGTATTATTAGCTCTAAGCTGCTTTAAACTTTCTACTTTCTAAAAAAGTTTTATTATTATGAATAAACTAATAAACTAATGTTGGTGATGGTTTAGAATTCTTAATCTTAACATAAAATGTTTCTCAGAAATGTAAATGCACGGTGATACATTTCCTTTTTTTTTTACTGTAGATGTGAATTTATAATACCGTGTTAATATCATGTCCCAATGATCTAGTCTTGCTGAGTCATGGTCCTATTGGATGTTTGCTCTGGGGTGGCATTTGTTTGCTGTTCTCCCCACAGACCAGACTGAAAGCTCACAGTCTGCCCCTGTGTGTGTGTTTTATTTGAGTGTGTGTATGTGTGTTTGGTGTGTGTGTGTTTGGTGTGTGAGTGTACGTGCGTGCCTGCATGCCTTTAGATGTATACCATTCAATGTGGACATGGTCTATATTACTCTCTATATGAATCCTGTATATGCAAGAATAGCGTGTGAGTGTGTGTGTGTGTACGTGCTTGTGTGTGAGTGTGTGTGAGTGTGTGTACGTGCATGTGTGTGTGGCCTGGTGTGTGTGTGTGTGTGAGTGAGTGTGTGTCAACTCATTGAACCCCCTTACAGGGAACCCTGTCTGTTGTCAGGAGGATGTCGATAACTAGTGTGTGTGTCTATTTCTGTGTGTGTGTGTGTGTGTGTGTGTGCGTGTGTGTGTGTGTGTGCGTGTCTCTGATGTTGTGTGTGTGTGTGTGCTATAACCAGCAGCTCTTCTCTCCTACAGTGTGTGTTTTGTGTTATATGTGTTGTGTGTGTTTACTAGCCTATCTCTCTACAGTGTGTGTGTGTGTGTGTGTGTGTGTGTGTCTGCCTTCTCTCTCCTCATTTTTACATACACATTGAGTCATTTAGCAAGTGCCTGACCAGGCATTAGCCTGAAGATGACACATTCATGCATTCCAAGATGTGTGATCAGGACGTCTGTTTTTGTCTTTGTCTTGTCTTGCACGTGCTTGTCTTATCGTTTTCTCTGTATATTTAAAAAATATATTTTTAATCT